>NW_021625363.1:0-9408 GCF_004785775.1 Grammomys surdaster
TAGGGAGAGGCCAGTTTTGTTTACTTTCTAGCATTTCACTACCCAGGCCTTCCTGAGTGACTAACCCATAGCTTTCTGTCATGCATCCTAACATAAGGCAATTGCTACATATTTCCTGTAGAATGCTAGAGCTTCTTGCTGGTTTTTTTTTTGTGTGTGTGTGTGTGTGCAGAGACAGACTGATTATGAAAAATCTAAGGGTTTCTTGTTACTTGAAAATCTATAGTTCCTTCTCTTTCCAACCCATAGAATAAAAGGCAAAACAGGCATTTGTTAGTGTCAGTCCCACACATCTCTCTTCAGCATTAATCCAACATACATGGTGTTAGAATACCATCAGCATTTGCATCCCAAGATTTTATCTGTATGTCTGCCACCTCTAGAGGGTGACTTTTCTCTTCCTCTAAGACAGTAGTAGTCCTATTTTTGTAATTTTAGTTTTAATTTTAAGAAATTGGTTCAGAATTTTGTCAATCTTGCAATTGCAATGATTTTTTTTTTACTAACATATATTCTTTTGCTACCATTTCTTTATATGTTGCATTTTGCTGGCCTTTGCGGAAGTTTTGCAAGGATAACTTTAAAATAACTTTCCATGAAGGCATTTCTTATCTCTTTATACTGGTTCTTAATTAATCATCATCAACAAATTCCTCAATATCACTGTCTAGAAAAAGTTTTATTCCTGAGCATCCAGTCTTAATAATATGTCCAGCACTGTCAACATTTCTCAAGTATTAACTGCTTTACTGACGCAGCAATGAGCTACATAGGTTCTGTCTGGTTCTCAAAGCATTGTCCAATATTGAGGATCCCTGAACTGCACTCATGACTTAAGATTTCCTTTCACAGTAGCTGACAGCGTAGAAATGAGAAACATCACTTACCGTGTTTCCTGAGTAGTTTGTCCACACAGGCTTTGCTTCTGGGCCTTTGAGTGTCTTTATGAATTCAAAGTTCAAGACCCCAACCTAGTCGAAGTTCTTGGCTTTCTGTGTGATGATGGAGATTAGACTCTGGATTTATAGTCTTTCAGAATGACAAGAATGGTGTAAAGTTCTTCTTTTTTATGGTTGGCTGCTTATGAAGCACCACAACGCTCACCAGTGGCCAATTCCTGGGGTCCAAGTTCACTAAAGGTGTTTTCTCTGTCCTCTCTGCTCCAGTTCCAGTAAAGTTCCAGTCTTCTCAGAAGGAGCTCTGCCCTACAAGGGAGAGGTTGGATGGAGTTGAGTTGGACTGTGTGTGTGACAATGAGCTGTTCCTGGGACTCATGGAGCAGTTGATGTGTGTGGGCGTGTAAGTGTAGGGCTAGTCATAGAGTTCTTGTGGTCAGTGAGGAGCCTCCCCCTCTAAAGATTGCAGATGGAAAGGTCTAAACCAGAACTCATATCCTGTTCCTCAAAATCATATGGCTGATGAATAAGGACCTAGAGAGGCATTTCCTCTCTTTGGGGTTCTATACCTAAATTATTTCTATTTGTACTCTAACTGCTCCCCATACCTCTCTTCTGCTCCTAAATCCTGTCCCCATCAAACATCAAGGAATGCTTTTCTCTCAAGGATATCTGGCATTATAAAGCACAATATAGGCTGTTTCCCCTTCTTTTCCTGATATGTGTGGTGCTACATGCTTTTAAACTTAGCACTAAAGAGGCAGAAGCAGGAGGATTTCTGTGAGATCCAGTACAGTCTGGTCTTTATAGTGAGTTCCAGGTCAGCCAGGACTACATTGTGACCCTTGTCTCAAAAAATGAACAAATAAATCATACAAAAAATCCCACTGGATATTTTCAGAGTAATATCTCTGTAGACGCCCCTTCCTTTCTTGATACTTTTGGTTTATGTATATACTGGCCAAACATGGTCACACGAGTGTAAAACCCAGAACCTTTCTACACCTCTTTGAGTTTTGGGTCCAACCTGTCAAATGAGAATACTGGCCACTTTGTCTGATGGCAGGAGCATGAGATATAAGAGTACATGAAGAATATCAGAGCGTCTGGCTCAACAATGAAGAAGCCAGAAATACACACTGGAAAAAATACAGCATCATCAACAAATGGTGCTGGTCAAACTGAATGTAGTCAAATGTGGTCAAACTGCATGTAGAAGAAATGCAAATAGATCCACACATATCACCCTGTATAAAACTCAACTTCAAATATTTAGAAGACCTCAACATTAGGCCAGATACACCGGCCTAATGATAGAAAAGTGGGAAATAGGTTGTGTAGCGGGATATTTTTCCCACAAGTTGGAGCTAAGGTGGGAGGAGTAAGGAGAGGAAGAGGAGGAGTAAGGAGAGGAAGAAGAGAAGGAAGAGGAGGAGCTAGGGGAGAGAGCACCAGAGAGGGGGGAACATGGAAGCAGACATGCTCCTGTCTCTAGCAGTCAAAGGTAGTTGATATATCTAGGTTGGGTATTGGGTTATAACTCTGATTGTGTGGGCATCTTGTTATTGAGCATTACCAAATATATAAAGCCTTTGGATAATCTGAGCATTAGAGTCTCATTCCTCCTAGGCCCGCATGGATGGTGCAATGGTCTGGGAACTGCCCAGCCTTGTAGAGACAGCGTGGAAGATTGGCAGAGCCATCTCTCACGCTGGCATCTCGTGGGTGGCAGGGCAGGTGTCTTTGACTGCCTGAGTGAATAGCCTGAACTGAGCAGCAGCAGTAAGCCACTACTGCTCATGGCTGCAGGCCTAGGCTAGTTGGGAACGTGGCGGCTGATTAAGAAAAGCCTGACTGAATGGCACCAATTTAAATATCTCCTGCAACAAGGTTGAACTCACTGGTGCAGGAAAAATCTTTCTGAACATGAAGTGATAGCACAGGTACTAAGAACAACAAATAGTAAATAGGACTTCATTAAACTGGAAAGCTTCTGTAAAGCAAACGACACCATCAGTTTTGCAAGACAGCAGACTACAAAATTGGAATTGTTTTTCTACTAATTACACATCCTACACAGGTCTACTATCCAAAGTATATAAAGAACTCAAAAACCGAGGCATCAAGGAAACAATTAACCCAGTTTAAAAATAGGATTCAGATGTAAACAGAGAATTCTCTAAAGGAGAAACTCAAATGGCTGAGAAACACTTAAAGGAATATTTCTTTAGCCACCCTTAGCCATCAGGGAAATGCAAATCAAAACTACTTTGAGATTTCATTTTACACCTGTCAGAATGGCCAAGCTCAAAGCATTGAGAACTCATGCTGCTGAGAACATGAATAAGGGGTACTCTTATCCATTGCTGGTGGAAGGGCAAAACTTGTACAGCCACAGTGGAAATTGGTGTGGTGGTTTTCAGGAAGCTGAGAGTCATCCTAGCTCAAGATTCAGCTATACCACTCTTAGGCATATACCTAAAGAACTCTACATCATACTACAGAGACACTTGCTCAACCATGTTCACTACTTCTCTATTCATACTAGCCAGAAATAGAAACAACTTAGATGTCCATCAACAGATATATGGATAAAGAAAATGTGATAAATTTACACAATGCAATATTACTCAGCCATTAAAAATGCAATTTTCAGACAGAAGGAGCTAGAAAAAAAAAATCATCCCGAGTGAGGTAACACAGATACACAAAGACAAATATAGTAGGTATTCACTTATATGAAGATTTAGCTGTTAAATCATTGATAATCAAGCTATAATCCATCTAACCACAAGGTATATAGAGTAAGGGATTATGAGGAAGGGATGGATTACTCTAGGAAGGGGAAATAGAATGCATAGCTATGGTTGGATAAGGGTTGGGCTGGAATGGGAGGATCAAATGTGGAAGGGGAGGAAAGAGGGAATTGAAGGGTATATGGGGATGGACATAAAAAACTAAGGGTTATTTGAGCAGCCATATGGAAACTTAATACAGTAGACTCTTCCGTGTGTGTGTGTGTGTGTGTGTATATACATACATATACATATATATAAAGTTGATCTAAATAAAATTGCCAGGTAACGGGAAGACAGAATCCCAGGTGTACATCTCTGTCACCAAATGAAGCTTCTGGTACCTGGAAAGGTTTACATATAATTGAGTTGTTGACCAAAGGGGGTCTCATGGGAACCCCCAAATAACCTGGTCTATTCCCAAGGTTATTGGTTGCTCTCTAAAACCTAGCAGGAAGATCCTCTTGCTGAAGACAATGCCTACACAACTCAGTGAATATGGCTGGAGTCTACCTAGAACCTTCACCCCAATGGGCTAATACACGCCAGTGTTCATGGTACTTGAAGGTATCCTTCATGCTACCAAAGGAGAAAGGTAAAAACCAACACTACTACGAACCTTTAGATTTGCAGTGGTGATGTGCCTGAAAGATACAGTGATATAATGATGGTTGACTACTTGTGGGAGTATCCAACCAAGATCTGATTTAATTTAAGGCTTACGCCATGATATAGGACCCATGCCGGACATTTCCCTGGTAGTCAAGAACCTGAAACTAGATAAGCCCAGGACCTAGGGGAAAACTAAATACTAATGTTTTGGGAAAGTAGTGGTTCTCAACCTGTAAGTTGTGACTCCTTTTGGTTTGAATGACCCTTTGGCAGGGGATGCATATTACATATCCTGTATATCTAGTATTTACATAGCAATTCACACCAGTAGCAAATTACAGTTATGAAACAGCAATGAAATAATTTTATAGGTTGGGGGTCACCACAATGTAAGGAGATGTATTGAAAAGTCACAGCATTAGAAAATCAAGAACCACTGTGTTAAAGGAACATAGCAATAAAGTGACTTCTATCAACATTTTGCTATACTTGTAGATGAGTGCTCAGCCATCTTCAGAGAAACTCCCTCTTGCACTAGATAGGAACAAATACAGATACCCACAACCAGATACTGTTCAGAGAGTGAGAGATCTTAGAACCCTTAGCCCTAAATGGGATGTTTTCATCAACTCCCTCTCCTCAGGGGTCAGGCAACTCTGCAGAAGAGGAAGCAGAAGAGTGGACGAGCCAAGCAGATGGAAGACCACAAGTAAACAAAGCTTTCTAACCACAGAATGACCAACGCACATATGAACTTACAGAGACTGTGGTAACACGTACAGGGCCTGTACAGGTCTTTGCCAGATGGGGTCCTAGAGGTGAAAGATGAAGTGGACAAAGGACCCCACTCCTAATCCAGAAGCTGTCTCCAACTGATAACCACTTGCAAATAAAGTTTTCTTCAAAGGAGCCTCATGGGGGAAACAAGCTTTTAAGGGTAGGTCCTCATGATCAGTAGTAGATGGTCAAAATGAACTCAGTGGTATCTTTGGAGGTTCTTTGTCTCATAATGTTATGTCAGGACATTTATTTAACCATTTATTTACCTTATAGCCCCTTTGTATATACTTTATGGCTTTTATGTTTTTATGGGATTCTTATGCACGTGAACACATGCATCTCCATATCCACATGTTTTTTGCTGTTTCTCTTTGGCTCCTTTCCCTCTTTTGGTTTGTGTCCTATTCTGACTTGTTTGTTTTTGTTTTATCTTATTTTTATTATTATTACTTATATGCTTATTTGTTTAGCAATGAAAGACAGAAAGAGTGTAAATACAAACAGGAGTGGAAGTGGGGAGCAACTGGGGAGAATTTGGGTAGGAAAAACTATAACCAGGATGTACTATATAAAAATATTTTCAATAAAAAAGAATAAAGTTCAAATGATAGTGCTTCCGGTGATACCACCACAGTGACCTTCACTTCTCCCATTGTTCTGTGTCTGTGAAGTGGGCATTCTCGTGACCTTCATCACTGCAAAGTGGCATTTTAGAGAGTATAAATGACGATGTGCTTTGAAACTGTCTATTGGTCAGCAAAGTGGGGGTCATAACTCAACACTGCAGGTTATGCAGACTGAGGACTTTTTTTCAAAGACTTCTATTTAGGTGAAACTGAGATCTTGAATAACTCACAGGAAAGAATTTCAGAATGAGTTGGTTTGAAGCAGTTTGAATTTAAGAAAAAAAATTCATAGAATGAGGACGGGCTGAGTCAACTCTGGATTCTCCATGTTGTAACAACTTTCACATAGTGCTTAGCCTTGAACAATGTCATTTTATACAGCATAGCCTTGACTGCAGTTACTCCATTTTGAGCATAAATGCCAAGAAAAAAATGACTCCACATATTGTTTATATAAGCAAGCAATCACTATTTGCCAGCATACTAGGAGACACAAACTTATTATTTACTAATACCAATAAGTATTGACATGTGAGAACATACCACATCATATCAAAAACACCAGACACATGAGCTTATCAACTACAGTAGATGGAATCCCCTTACTTGGTACAATAAAAGAAGGAACATCATCCCAAGACTGTCAAGTGGCAAGCATGCTGACAGATTACCTAATCACTCATCTTGAACCTGGTCCAAGAAAATCACTGTGAAGGAGCCTGATTCTGTTCTGGGTTCCAACTCAAGCTTAGTGACTCTTTGCCCACTTTAAACTGAACCCCGATTAGCTTGCTATCCAGACCTCCATTTGCTACCTCTGGCCTTGAACAGGTTTGAGACTGCAGTGGTTCCTACAGGCTTTTCCTTGTACCTGTGTTCTCTACCTTGCTCTTTAGGATAGTGTCTCTGAACTCTGACGCCTCTTAAATATTTTCTTTGCAATTCTGTAACCTGCATATTTGTATACTGTTGTGTGAAGTGTTCATTCGTGCTCTGAGAGCTAATATTAATTAAAATGGAATTAAAGTACTGGGGCAAAAGCTCAGTTGGTAAGTTGCTTACCTTGCAAACATGGGGACACGACTTGATCCCTCAAAACCCATAAATCCCCTTAAAAAGCTGGGCATGTTAGCATGAATTTGTGATGTTAATGCTGGAGAGGAAGAGACAGAGATCCCTGTGGCTTGATGGCTGGCCAGCCTAGCTTTGTGAGCTCTAGGTCAATCAGAGACCCTGCTTCAAAAAAATCAAGGCCAAGGCTAGAAAGATATCTCAGTGGTTTTAAGTCTGTAGAACCCACAATGGGTGGCTAACAATCACCTGTAAATCTAGCTGCAAGAAATGCTATACTCACTTCTGGTCCCCATGGTTCTAGGCCCGTGGAATTCATATATACAAAATAAGAAGAATTGAAAAAAGGGTGGATGATATCTGAGGATGTTGAGGCTGTCTTCTAGTCTCTACATGTGTGTGCGTGCACATGTACACACACAAACACACAGGTACATGTATAACAGATATTACTGGAATTAAGGAATCTGTTATTGATAACCACTAGCTAGTAAAGCAAATATTGGGATTACTTGGCAAATTACAGTCAACAAACTGATATGGCTTGCAACTTTATTGCTTATTCAATAAATTTTGACACTGTACGGAGAGATATAGGTATGTCCTTCTATTCCTGACATAAAATACTCATGGCATACAGAATTAAACATAGAGGAGGCAGACATATAACAGGACAGTAAGTAAGTCATGCCCTAGAGTGGGTATAGCTATGAAAGAGAGGAGAATAACATATTTAAGTGTCTTTTAAAGAGACCTTTTAAGACAGGATTTTGTTATATAGCTCAGGCAAGATTCAACTCATGCTATTCATGTCTGGTCCTCCCAGTTTCTTATGGGATTATGGGATCACAGGTATGTTCCATACTCTCAGTCCAGTTAGCAATCACTGTGGAAAATGTGGTATCATTAGTTTTATAATCTCCCTGGATTTGTTTGTACACAAGCACGTACATGTTAGAGCACACACGTACATGTGCAGGCATGTGTGTGAATGTGGATATGAGCCCACCATTGCATATGTGTCAGAGGGCAGTCTCTAGTTGTGGTCCTTGACTTCTACTTTATTTGAGGCAGTGTCTTTTTGTTGTTGTTGTTGTTGTTGTTCACTACTGGAAACACTAAACTAACTGACTCAGGATCTTCCAGAGATTCTGTGTCTGTCTCCTGTCCTTCTTTAGGAGAACTGGTATTACAGATGCATATTACAACCTCTGGATTTATATTGGTTCTGGAAATTAGAACTCATGTCCTCGTGCTCATTCAGCAAGCATTTTACCCAGGGAGTCATTTCAGACTTATTATTTTTTGAAACATATTCTCACATAGCTTATGTTGATCTTGAACTCCTTATCTTCCTGACTTTGCCTCCTCACTGTTGGGATTATATGCATGTAATACCATGTCATGTTTATGTGGTCCTAGGGATAAAATTGAAGGCTTTGTGCACACTAAACAAGTACTCTCAGCCCTGTAAAGTGTTTTGACAATAGCTGTATATAGGATTTTGGGTAGCTTTTCGAGTTACATTGTTCAGGGATTGCAAAAGATTAAGCAAAAAAGTTTCACTATACTTATTCTTATCTAAGAAATTTTCTCCTTATAAATTTTAAAGAACTTTTTATTATTGTGTATTTATGTTATGAGTCTGTGTGTGTGTGGTGTGCACATGTCACAGCATGTGCAAGGACGACATCCAGAAATTTGTTCTATCCTTCAACCATGAGTTCTGAACTCTACCTCAGTTTTATGTAGCAAGTGCTTTTAGGTACAGGTTTATAGGCTGATAAGATAAAAACATATATTTAAAAGGTCATTAAATAATTCTTACTAAACAAAGATCACAAGGAACTCAGGACTCATTTGGGCTTTAACATAGGTCAAGATATTGGTTGTGAGATTTTCCTGAATCTTGACTCACAGTCACCTCACACATTTATCATATGACTTCCAATTGTGAGCCAAATAAGCCCTTCCTTCCTTAAGTTTCTGTTTGGGGATGGGTGTTCTGTCATAGGAATGATAAAGTTGTTATTTGCCCAAGGAAATGGAGGGATCAAATTACTCCAAGAGGGCAAGACAGCTGGTGTGTCACTCTAGCTAAGGTGTTGCTTGAGGGGTTCCCCATTATGGAGATATAGCAGGGGACAGGGACTCTCCTGAGCAATGCTTTTAGGAAGATAGTATCCAGATGCTGCACAGAACAGCAGTCTACCAGCTCTTTTTAGACAGGAAGCTCTTACTCTAGAAGGTGAGAATGGGAAGTGAAAAGATGAGAAATAAATATTGGCCCATTTTTAGAGTACACAGGGCTGTAAAGACCAAATCTTTGTACAACATAGAAACTTGACAGAGAAGTAAACAAAATCAGCCTATAGTATGGCTTCTTAATGCCCTCACTTTCTAGAGTAAGAGCTTTTTGTCTAAAAAGAGCTGGTAGACAGTTGTTCTGTGCTGCATCTGGATACTATCTTCCTAAAAGCATTGCTCAGAATATTCCCTGTCCCCTGCTATAGCTCTATGTCTTCTCATTACAAAAAAATAAAAATTCATTTTTTTCTGGTTGGAATTTCTTTTCTTCTTTTCTTCCTCCCTCCCTCCCTCCCTCCCTCCCGCCCCCCCCCCCTCCCC
>NW_021625363.1:9508-13813 GCF_004785775.1 Grammomys surdaster
TCTCTCTCTCTCTCTCTCTCTCTCTCTCTCTCTCTCTTTCTTTCTTTCTTTCTTTCTTTCTTTCTTTCTTTCTTTCTACCTCTCAGATTTTATTCCCCTCCCGGTCCACCCTCTGACTGTCCCATATCCTATACTTCCTCCCTGCCCCACTGTCTCCACATGGGATCCAGCTCAAGGGGAGACCCCAAGACCTAATACTCTTACTGAGGCGATGGAGTGCTCACAAAAAGGGACCTATCATGACTGCCCTCCAAAAGACCCAACAAGCATATGCAGATATTTGCACCCAACCAATGGACAGAAGCTGCTGACCTCTGTAGTTGAATTAGTAGAAAGCTGGAAGAAGTTGAGGTACCAGTTTCTATGACCCCATAGAAAGATCAGCAGTCTCAATTAACCTAGACCCCCGAGATCTCTCAGACACTGGAACACCAACCAGGCAGCATACACCAGGTGATATGAGGCCTCTAACACATATACAGCAGAGGACTGCTGGGTCTGGGTTTAGTCAGAGAAGATGCACCTAACCCTCAAGAGACTGGTTGGTATTTCTGAAGCTTTAATTATTAGAATCATCTTTCTTTTTTTGTTTTTTTTTGTTTTTTGTTTTTTTGCTTCATCTTCACATATTCTAGGACTTACAGAAACATTATAACTAAATACATTAATACTAACTACACTCACTTACATGATACTATGTGGCAGACACTCACCTCAGTGCTTTGTGTGTGCTGTCAGTTATTCTTAGTGACAATCTCATCAGGCCACTACTACCTATACTTCAAAGATTAATTAATTTATAATTATTAATAATAATTAATTAACAATATTTAATCTCTGAGAAATTGAGCAAATTGCTGCAGTTACATGTAAGGTTGAAAGTCTTAAAAAAGTGAAATATTGCAGCAGTGGGATAAAATATTGGACAAATTAGAAAAGATGGGCCTGTTGTAGTAATTATTTAATCTTGGCCTCTGGTTAAGCCAACTATCTAAGCTGCAGTGGCTCAGCCACCATGTTTCTCAGCCGGAGGCCATGTGCGGGCAGCAGCCAGAAACACCAGCCCTGCCACCCACGAGACACCAGTATGGGAGATGGCTCTGCCAATCTTCTATGCTGTCTCCACAAGGCTGGACATTGCCCAGACCATTCCGCCATCCATGTGGGCCCAGTAAGAGAATGAGACTCTAATGCTTAAAGGTCAATCAAAGGCTTTATATGTTTGATAATGATTAATAACAAGATGCTCATACAATCAGAAGTGTAACCCAATACCCAACCTAGATATACCAACTACCTTTGACTGCTACAGACACGTGAACATCCACCTCCATCTCCTCTCTCTCTCTCTCTCTCTCTCTCTCTCTCTCTCTCTCTCTCTCCCTCCTCTCCTAGCTCCTCCTCTTCCTCCTCTCCTCCTTACTCCTCCTCTTCCTCTCCTAACTCCTCCCACCTTAGCTCCTCCTACATGGGCCCATGAAGCCTTCAAACAATATTTAAAAAGCAGAAGCAAATAAAAAGTTGATGAAATTTATTACACCAAAATTAAGGATTTCTATTCAGCATAGAGTAAGACAAATGAATACATAGATATCACAGGGAGGGAAGTAATCGAGAGGAATGAAGCACTAGAAAATAAAAGTCTATCACTTCCCAGCCTGATATAAAATCAGTAAATGGAGTTATCAAACCCAGTAAACTCTCTCAAGGTAAGCAGATGGCAGCCACTGAAAATGGAATCATCAGGTAAACCAAGTCCAAAGTCAAGCAGGATACAATTGTTCCAGAACGCATTTCACACAACATGTATTGCCCCTGCTATTAAGTAAAGACAAAGCATTAGAAAGTATTACTCCAGATTAGATACATAGAACCTGCAGGATTAGAAAGGTGAGGTGGAGGTTAATGTAACATAATAAATATATGCAGTGCACATTATTATGTTACATTAATTATATACTTAGAGGCCTGACCCTTTAGGGAGAAGGCTATAAATAGGAAAGGTGAGTAGCCTTCCCTGTTCACTTGCTGGAAATCTTTAGTTTTAAGAAATAGAAAATCTCTCTAAAGATGTTCCTATTGAAATGACAAAGCAGTGCCTCAATAGGTCTCAAAAACTTTGACCTTGAGTTCCAGGGTTTTCAAGATGTAGAGGCGGCATCTGTGAGCTGCCATTGACTTCCAGGTTCAGAGTACACACAATTGTGTACTTAACTGGTTCCATAATCACTGAGAGTGGGGTTCACTTTGTTTGGCAGTGCGCAAACCCTACCTCTTGTTGGGTCTAAGACCTTCTCTGGAACCTATTGTCCCTGTCTCTGGACTGTCTCAATTTGTTCATATATCCCCTTTCTGACAGGAAGATCACGGCAAACATTCTATCTAAGCTACCCGCAAGGTTCCTCTGTTTTACAAGAGAGTGAATCCTCAGTCTGTATTTGTCTTGGAGAGGCACATTGTCTTTTCACTCTCTTCTGAGCCTTTGTTGGCATCCAGGGGTCCGAATTATAAGTCAGCAGAGACCTCAATTTCCCCTGTGGATGGAGACGTGGCACTGGCCCTCTGTGCTCGGTCCATGGAGACGAAGGGCAGCCATTTTGGCAGGGATACCGCTGTATGCCTCCGAAACAGCTGCCAGAGGTACTTCCGGAACCGTTCACCCACAAAGACGTAAATGATTGGGTTGACACAGCAGTGGGTGTAGGCAAGTGCTTCAGTTATCATCAAGGACAGGTCCACCTGTTGGCTTCTCAAACAATTATAGGTGAACAGGACATCTTCAAAAGCAGAAACAAAGGCAGCCAGATAATAGGGAGTCAAGAGGAGGAAGAAGAGAAGTGTAATAACAAAAATCAGACGCATGGCTTTGGCTTTCTTCTTATTGGGTCTTCTGTGTAGAACAATGATGATCTTCGTGTAGCAGATAATCATGGCCAACAGAGGCAAAATTAGTCCAAGGATGTTCATTGTTAGAGCCTGAAACCTCAAAAACCGTGACAGGCTTTTCCTGGGCAAAACTGCTTTGCAGGTATAGTAAGTGAACTCCATCTGGCTTTTGAAAACATACAGACAAGGAATAGAAACCAAGGTAGCCAGGACCCAGGTAATGATGCTACTGATGATGCCAAAAGTAACAGTCCGGGCCTTCAGGGCAAACACGGCATGGACAACAGCTAGGTATCTATCAATCGTAAGCAGGATAATGAAAAACATGTCGCTATACAAGCCCAGGTAATAAAATCCAGACAGAAACTTACACATGGCATTACCAAAAACCCAGTCTCCTTTCATGATATAGTCAACCCAGAAGGGTAATGTGGAAAGGAAGACCAGATCAGAGATAGCCAGGTTGAACAGGTAGATGCTGGTCATGTTTCGAAGCCTCTTGTGTTGTATGAGCACCAGAACCACCAGGACATTGCCTATCACGCCAATGACGAACACCAGAGAGTACAGGGGAGTCAGCACTGTGATTCCAAATGCCCTCACATTGATGCTGAAACATAATAATGCAGGTATGAAGTTATCCTCGGTATCTGTGTTGTGGGAGGGCTCCGTTACAGCTGGACTCTCCATTGTAAATTCTTCTACAGGACACGGACAATATTTGTTTTGCTGTTAAACACGTAGGACTCTGGAAAACAAAGACAAGGAAATGCTTATATTTCTTCAACCGATTGAACTATTTGCTAGTGGCTAGAGTTTACCAAACCCTGAAGTTGAAATGGTGAAAAGGAGTGTTCACATCCTTCCTACCTACATTAAACTAGTAATTTAATAGAGTTACAGAAAAAAAAGTGTGTAAACAATTTACTCAGTGATTTCACCTGTGGGTGAGTAAGAACAACACAAAAGGGGACTTCACAGCCCTCTTCAAACTGAAGATTCTTAAGTGATCTACCCCTACCCAAGGGCTTTAGACATTGGACTTAGTATTTAAAACCTCTTGAGGATATACTTTATTCCTATTTTATAGGTCATGTCTCAGGGGTGCAGTGTCGGGAACTGTGCCCCAGGACACAGAATGGTGAGAATGAGGGCTTGCATTGAAACAGAGGATGCTCAAACCCAGCCCTACAGCTATTGGACTTTCCAATCACTAATCAAAATGCTGTGACTGCTTCTGAAGTCTCCACAAAGACTCTAGAAAGAAGGATAGTCTTGGCAAAGAGTAGTAAACCCAAGAACCTCATGGATTTCAATAAATAAATATTCTTAAATGTTCTTAGAGGGCAAATGGCCTTGTCACCACTTGAAAAAGTTTCCTTCCTTCCTTCCTTCCTTCCTTCCTTCCTTCCTTCCTTC
>NW_021625363.1:13913-15809 GCF_004785775.1 Grammomys surdaster
CCTCCCTCCTTGCCTCCATCCTTGCTTTCCTTCCTTCCTTTCTCCCTCCCTACCTCCCTTCCTTCTTTCCTTTCATTACTGTTGCCTAAAAAACAGACTACCGCTGTCATTTAATAGACAGGGCCATGAATGTTGTGTACTGAAGAAATCATCCCCTTTGACACAGCTAAGACAGTGAATTCCTAGTAGGACAATCCACTATTTTACAGGTTAAGACTCAGGGTTCCAAGTCGGTCATTTGGCTTACACTGATCCATATCACATGGCCTTTATATGGTATAGGTATATTGACAGTTAATTGAGCAGCCTGAGTGAGCACCATGAAACAGCTAGGAGGAGGGCATGACCTGGAGACAGAAATGGAAACTAGGCTCAGGAAGAGATGCCTGGATCCAACAGGTGACAGCACACAGGAGCTAGACGGAAACTGGGACTCTGCTGAAATGGACTCTGAGTTATTATTATTATCTTAAATCAGGATTGCTTTGAGATAAACAAAGGAATCAGTAGATAGATTGCCACTGTAGGACTTCTTCCACACCATATATGATTGTACATGAATTTTTTTCAGTTAGCTTTTTGAAGAATCCCTCAAAAAGGGAAATATGGACTTTGTTTTTAACATATTAGCTTTGTGACTTTAGATGAATCAGTCTGTTTCCTTGAGCTAAGTTCCTCATCTGGAACAGGAGAGATTAATGAACGTTTACCTTGCAAAGATGCTATGAAGCGATGTGAAGAGTATCCCTCTACCCCCAGACAGTGAATATCAGGGACCCGGCTGTCATATAGTGGTCCTGCTCTAATGCCTGCCATTAGCAGAGGCTCTGACCACAGTGTCTGTATTTTTTCTCTCCTTACTGAGTTTCTTCATAGGTAACATAGAAAGTGATTTTTCTTGATTGTCAATGACAGTTCTTCCAGGTGAATCATGCTATGAAATCTCCAGAGAGTTTGTCTCACAGAATTAGAAAGTCAAGTAGTGGTTACAGAGCCTGAGGAGAGTTTGGAAGAAGGGTGGAGAGAGTTTAGAAGGAGAGAGGACAGTAAACAGGACAGGGCTGAGACTGGGCAGCATGACTTCGCTCATGCTCTGTAGCACAGCAAGCTGACTCTGGTTGACAAGACATATTTGAATATTTAAAAACAGCTAAGGCCTATTTTTGAGGTATACAGAGTTGACTTCCCATTACTCTGGACACCATTACACACTGCACATGTGTAGTGGTTTATTTCCTGCTACATTAAACTCTGTATTTTGGGAGGAGCTAATGTGGGAGGAGGAAGAAGGAAGAGGAGGAGCTAGAGAAAGGAAGTGGAGAGAGACAGGAGTGGGTGTACGCTTGTCTCCAGTAGTCTAAGGTAGTTATAATATCTAGGTTAGGTATTGGGTAACACCTTTAATTGTGTGGACTTCTTGTTATTAGATCATTACCAAATATATAATATTGGATAATCTTTAAACATTAGGGTCTCATTTCTACTGGGTACCACGTGGATGCCAGGATGGTCTGGGCTCAGCCCAGCCTTGTAGAGACAGTGTGGGAGATAGGCAGAGCCATCTCCCACACTGGCGTCTTGTGGGTGCCAGGGCTGGTGTTTCTGGCTGGCTGTTTCTAGCTGTGCTGCATCTGTGGCCTCTGGCTGCTTCCTGCTGTGGAGCACTTGGCTTTAGGCCTTGGACCTCAGTGGCTTGAGCTAGGCAGAGCCGCTGCTGCTTAGATGGTCAGCCTACGCAGCCCCTTTTATTAAATATTAACAGTAACACACATGTACTGACATGTCCCCTGTATCTTTTATATATGCAGAAGTGGCACATGTAAAATAAAACTGAAGAAAATTGGAAAACAGAGTAAACTCTTCAGTATGTTGTTATTGACCACAGTTTTCTATTTG
>NW_021625364.1:0-1043 GCF_004785775.1 Grammomys surdaster
AGAGTAAACTCTTCAGTATGTTGTTATTGACCACAGTTTTCTATTTGACCCAAATACCTATCAGTTAATTATGCTGCACCTGCTCCATCAGTCCTGTCATCACCCTGGGCTTCTTCTGCTCTCCCTTCTGGGGTCTTTAGTCAATGTTTCCTGATTACAAAGTCTGTTCTGGAACAGTGGTCTTTCAACATTAAGGCACATGGGGAATGGTGAACTATTCTGCTGAAGTGTCAAGAGGAGTCCCTTCATTTCCTATAGGCTCTGTCCCTGTGGTAACTCTTTGATTTCTTCCCTGTCAGCTCTCACTGGGGAATCTTGGGTGGCAGTCAGGTTGTCTGAGGCAGAGATTTCTGCTTCCTGCTGCTCATGCTAGTGCTGAAGAGGGCAGACACTCAGCGTGGCACTCAGGACTTCTAGATAGCTGACAGCTCTAGTGCAGAGTCAACAAAGGTTGGGGAGCAATGTCCTGTGGGTCAAGGTGGTCCTCAGGAGCCCCGTTCCTGGGGCACTGTAGCCAAGGTGAAGGCAGGTTGAGTTCAGCACTGTCAGGTGCTATGTCCAACAGCCACCTGCCTACCGAGAGCCCCAGGTCTATCTGTTCTCCCTAAAGCGTCAGGTTGTAGCTGTTCCAGGGTACACTGTTGCTAAGGAGACATGACCTGGGCTGTGGTCAGAGGAGAAACCAAAGGTCCATTTTGCCATTGACCCTCCCAGGCCTGTGACTAGTTTCCTGTAGAAGTCTGTCCCAGGTCCCTTGCACAGTGCTCATGTAGATCCCTAGAGCCTGGAGTGTCCTAGTGTCCTGTAGCCTGGTCATTTGTGAAGTGTCTTGGAAGAGATGATAAGAAGGACTCAGACCCAGGGTGAAGCCAGATGCTTACTGTGGCTCATAAGAGTCAGTTGTGTGTACCTGTTCCCTCTCCACACAACATTTGGACAACTTGCGTCTGTCTACCATAGAAATCAACAAACATTACCAAGCATGGTTCTCTGTCTTAGGGAGAGGCCAGTTTTGTTTACTTTCTAGCATTTCACTACCCAGG
>NW_021625365.1:0-1428 GCF_004785775.1 Grammomys surdaster
CATCGGTATCTATGCCATCGGTATCTATGACATCGGTATCTGGACAATGGTATGTATGACATCGATATCTATGACATGGGTATCTATGACATCGGTATCTATGTCATCGCTGTCTATGACATCGGTATCAATGACATCGAAACCTATGACATCGGTATCTATGACATCGGTATCTATGACATCGGTATCTATGTCATCGCTTTCTATGATATCGGTATCAATGACATCGAAATCTCTGACATCGGTATCTATGACATCGGTATCTATGACATCGGTAACTATGACATCGGTATCTATGACATCGTTGTCTATGACATCGGTATCTATGACATCGGTATCTATGACATCGGTATCTATGACATCGGTATCTATGACATCGTTATCTATGATATCGGTATCTATGACATCGGTATCTGTGACATCGGTATCTGTGACATCGGTAACTATGACATCGGTATCTATGGCATTGGTATCTATGACATCAGTATCTATGAAATCTGTATCTATGACATCGTTATCTATGGGATCGGTATCTATGATATCGGTATCTATGGTATCGGTATCTATGAGATTGTTATCTATGACATTGTTATCTATGACAACGGTATGTATGACACCGATATGTATGACATCGAAATCTCTGATATCGGTACCTATGACATCGGTATCTATGACATCGGTATCTATGACAAAAGGTAACTATGACATCGGTATCTATGGCATCGGTATGTATGACATCGGTATCTATGACATCGGTATCTATGGCATCGGTATGTATGACATCGATATCTACGACATCGGTATCTACGACATCGGTATCTATGACATCGGTATCTATGACATCGGTATCTATGACATCGGTATCTATGACATTGGTATCTATGACATCGGTATGTATGACATCGGTATCTATCACATCGGTATCTATGACATCGGTATCTATGGCATCGGTATCTATGGCATCGGTATCTATCACATCGGTATCTATGACATCGGTATCTATGACATCGGTATCTATGACATCGGTATCTATGACATCTGTATCTATGACATCGGTATCTATGACATCGGTATCTATGACATCTGTATCTATGACTTCGGTATCTTTGACATCGCTATCTATAACATCGGTATCTATGACATCTATATCTAGGACATCGGTATCTATGACATTGGTATCTATGGCATCGGTATCTCTGACATCGGTATCTATGACATCGGTATCTATGACAACGGTATGTATCACATCGATATGTATGACATCGATATCAATGACATCGGTATCTATGGCATCGGTATCTATGACATCGGTATCTATGGCATCGGTATCTATGAATTCGATATCTGTGACATCTGTATCTATGACATCGTTATCTATGGCATCGGTATCTATGACATCGGTATCTATGACATCGGTATCTATGACAT
>NW_021625366.1:0-1081 GCF_004785775.1 Grammomys surdaster
AACTATGACATCGATATCAAAGACATCGGTATCTATGGCATCGGCATTTATGACATCGGTTTCTATGACATCTGTAACTTTGACATCGATATCTATTACATCTGTGTCAATGACAACGTTGTCTATGACATCAGAAACTATGACAACGATATCAAAGACATCGGTATCTATGGCATCGGCATCTATGACATCGGTTTCTATGACATCGGTAACTATGACATCGGTATCTACGACATCGGTATCTATGACATCGTTATCTATGACATCAGTATCTATGAAATCGGTATCTATGACATCGGTATCTATGACATCGGTATCTATGGTATCGGTATCTATGACATCGGTATCTATGACGTCGGTATCTATGACATCGGTATCTATGACATCGGTATCTGTGACATCGGTTTCTATGACTTCGGTATCTATACATCGGTATCTATGACATCGGTATCTATGACATCGGTATCTTTGACATCGGTATCTATGACATCGGTATCTATGACATCGGTATCTATGACATCGGTATCTATGACATCGGTATCTATGACATCTGTATCTATGACATCGATATCTATGACATCGATATCTATGAAATGGATATCTATTGCATTGGTATCTATGACATCTATATCTATGACATCTATATCTATGACATCTGTATCTATGACAACGATATCTATGACATCGCTATCTATGAGATCAGTATCTATGTCATCGCTTTCTATGATATCGGTATCAATGACATCGAAATCTATGACATCGGTATCTATGACATCGGTATCTATGACATCGGTATGTATGACATCGGTATCTATGACATCGCTATCTATGACATCGGTATCTATGACATCTGTATCTATGAATTCGGTATCTATGACATCGGTATCTATGATATCGGTATCTATGACATCGGTATCTGTGACATCGGTATCTGTGACATCGGTATCTATGACATCGGTATCTATGGCATTGGTATCTATGACATCGGTATCTATCACATCGGTATCTATGACATCGGTATCTATGGCATCGGTATCTATGACATCGGTATCTATGACATCGGTATCTATGACATCGGTAT
>NW_021625367.1:0-4342 GCF_004785775.1 Grammomys surdaster
ACATTAATATTATAATTAATTAATTCATTAATTAATTAATTACATTAATATAATAATTACAATAAAAAGCAAATAAAAATTGACGATATTAATATAATAATTATAATAAAAAACTCAATGAAATATTATTAATGATATTAAGATCATGTTAGTAATTGCAGTAATGAAACAAATAAAATAATATTGATATTAATATTATATTAATAATCATAATAATAAATTAAACAACATAATGTTGATGATATTAATATAATATCAATAATCATAATAATAAATGAAATAAAATAATGCTGATATGAATATAATAATTATGATAAATAATAAATGAATATTGATGATATTAATATAATAAGAATAAATTCAATAAAATAATAATAATAAAGTCAATAAAATAATGTCAATGATGGTAATATAATATTAATCATCATAATAATAAATTAAATAAAATAATTCTGATATCAATATAATAATTATAATAAAAAATAAATAAATATTGACGATATTAATATAATAATAAATTCAATAAAATAAAATAATAATAAAGTCAATAAAATAGTACTAATGATGGTAATATGAAACTAATAATCATAATATAATAAATAAATAGTCATTAGCTTTGAGTGATGTCCGAATAAACTTAAGGAGCGTGGGCTCCCTGAGTGCGTTCGAGTCAACAGAGTCTGAAAATACCGCTCGCAATAACAACAACAACAACAACAATAATAATAATATAACGGAAACGAAATAATAAAACTAATAAAATAATCTCAACGCCACCACAATGATAACAGACGTTCATTATTAATCACGTTATCAATACGATGATAGTGATAAAATATGAAGGAGGAGAATTATAATAAAAATGATAAATAATAATAAAAATATTATTGTTTTTAATAATAATATTAAATAATAATAAAAATAATACTACTACTAATAACATTGATTAAGTTGGTCGGACATTTGATTGCAGGACCGTTGGATATCGATCTCTGCCTTAGACTTTGTAGAGGATTTCCACCGCAAAATCATTTTATTTTGGGGTAAGTACGTGTTCATGACACGGATTTATATTAATATGAAAATAATATTAATATTAATATTAATATTAGTATTAATATTAATAGTGATATTTACATATTTCTATTCATATTCGTATTAGTCCCTGTGCTTTTATTGATGTTCAAGCTCACGTCCAAGTTCACGTTGACATTTACGTATATGTTGATATTATTTATATACATTTTATAATAATTATAATTTTATTTATATTTATAATTATATTTATATTGTTTATATTTTTATTTATATTAGTTCTTGTACTTTTACTTATGCTCAAGCTCACGTTCAAATTCACTTTGATGTTTAAGTATATGTTGATATTATTTATATACATTTTATTATAATTTTGATATTATTTATATTTATAATTACATTTATATTGTTTATATTTTTATTTATATTAGTTCTTATACTTTTACTTATGCTCAAGCTCACTTTCAAATTCACTTTGATGTTTACGCATACGTTGATATTGTTTATATACATTTTATCATAATTATATTTATATTTATAAACATTTATATTTATATTATTTTTATTTTTATTTATATTTGTTCTTGTACTTTTATTTATCTTCAAGGTCACGTTCAAGTTCCCGGTCACATTTAATTTTATCTTTATATTATTGTCATACATTTTATAATAATTATGATTTTATTTATATTTATATTTATATTTATATTGTTTATATTTTTATTTATATTTATTTATATTAGTTCTTATACTTCTATTTATGCTCAAGCTCACGTTCAAATTCACTTTGATGTTTACGTATACGTTGATATTATTTATATACATTTTATTTAAATTATAAGGTTTATATCATTTATATATATTTTATCATAATTATATTTATATTTATAATTATATTTATATTTATATTATTTTTATTTTTATTTATATTAGTTCTTATACTTTAACTTATGCTCAAGCTCACGTTCAAATTCACTTTGATGATTACGTATATGTTGATATTATTTATATACATATTATTAAAATTATAATGTTGATATTATTTACATACATTTTATTATAATAATGATTTTATTTACATTTATAATTATATTTATATCGTTTATATTTTTATTTATATTAGTTCTTATACTTTTACTTATGCTCAAGCTCACGTTCAAATTCACTTTGAATTGTGAAATTTTTGAATCTTTTAAAAAAAATCGTAAAAGTATCGAAGTTAGAAAAAGAAAAAAAATTCCTTTTGATATTGAAAGTAATTGAAGGAAAATTTCTGATAAATTTTAATAGTTGCACGGAAGCAATATTTGATAAATTTGAAAACATTGTTGAAAAAAACTAGTGACAAAACTAAAGATAAATAGTGAAAATTTGGTGAAAAAATATGAAACACGCATGGAAAAATTTGATTAAAATAATGACAAATACTAAAAAATGTATGAAAAAGTTGAATCTTTTTTTTTAATTTGTAAAAAAATTGACAAGGAAAAATATTCTTATGAAAATAAATGTGATTTTAAAAAATTCTAATAAGACTGAATATTTGCATGGAAAAAATGTTTAATGACATTGAAGACATTGTTGAAAAATCTAGTGATAAAATTTCAGATAAGTATTGTCGATGCGATAAAAAAATACAAAGTGCACATGGAAAAAGTTTTATTAAATTGAATGTGATTTAAGGAAAACATCATATAAAATTTAAAGTCTGCATGGAAAAATGTTAGATAAAATTAAAGACATAGTTTTAAAAAACTAGTGATAAAAATTAATATATCTAGTAAAAATTTTCATGAAGAAATATAAAACATATAAGGACAAATTGATTAAAATGATCAAAAATACAGAAAGAAATGTGTGAAAAAAATTGAAACTGTTTTTTGAAAATTTCCTAAAAGTAATTTCATGTTGAAAAAGAAAAAATGTATTATGGAAATGAATGATATTAAAAGAATATTGTTGATAATTTGAAAGTTTGCATAAAAAAGTCTGATAAAGTTGAAGACATTGTTTAACGTATTAATGACAAAAATTCAGAAATAGTGAAAAATGTGATGAAAAATATAAAACATATGTGGAAAGTATTTAATTAAAATGATGACGAACATAAAATAATATACGAAAAATGTACGAAACATTGAAACCTGGAAAATTTCATTAGGGGATTGATGATAATTTTAGAAAAGTTCGGGAAATAGTTGAATATTTGAATAAAAATGCTTGATTAAAGTGAAGTCATTGTTTTCAAAATTAGTGTTAAAAATTAAGAAAAATAGTTGAAAAAATATAAAACATTTATGTTAAATTTGGTAAAAGTTAAGGCAAATATGGAAAAACATATGAAAATTTTGAAACCGTTTTTAGAAAAATTCCTAGAAAATTTAAGATCGACATGGAAAAATTCATTAGAAAATTCAAGATGATTTTAAAAAATGTACAGAAGAGATTAATTAAATATTTGCATGGAGAAATGTATATAAAATTGTAGACACTATTTTAAAAATTAGTGATAAGAACAAAGATAAACATAGAAAGACTATTGAAAAAATATAAAACATGTTTGGTAAAATTTTGGATAAAATCCAGACAAATATAGATAAAGGGTATTAAAATATCGAAACTGTAGAAAAATCGATAAAAACCTTCAAGATTGACATGGAAAAATTCATCAGAATATTGAAGATGGTTTAAGAAAATTTTAGGAAAATGAAGAATAATCACACGAAAAAAATATTTGAAAAAATTGAAGACATTGTTTTAAAAATTAGTGATAAAAGTTAGGATAATTTTAGAATAAATTGATGAAAACCTGCAAAATATTTGTTGAAAATGTTGGTTAAAATGAAGAGAGATATAGGAAATAAGGAAAATATTGAAACTGTAGAAAAACCACTCATGTTACTCAAGATTTTGATTGACGTGGACACATTCATTACAAAATTGAAGATTTAAGAAAAAATTCAGAAGAAATTGAATGTCTGCATGATAAAATTGAAATCATTGATTAAAAATTACTGACAAAATTAAGATAAATATAGAAAAAAATTATGAAGAAATAAAAAACATTTGTGGAAAAATTTTGGATAAGAAGAAAATAAATATATTTTGAAAAGGATAAAAATATAGAAACCGTAGAAAGATCCATAAAATATTCCAGTTTGACATGGAAAAATTCATTAGAAAATTGAAGATGATTTAATAAATACTTGAGAAAATATTGAATACTTGCATGGAAAAATATACGATAAAATTGAAGACCGTGTTTTAAAAATTAGGGATAAAAAAGATGGAGATAGAAAAATGGTTG
>NW_021625368.1:0-3777 GCF_004785775.1 Grammomys surdaster
GAGAGAGAGAGAGAGAGAGAGAGAGAGAGAGAGAGAGAGAGAGAGAGGGCTTTTTTGGTGTACAGGTGGTTTTGCTTACATATATGTCTGTGTGCTACATGCATGCTCTGTCTGTTGAGTCCAGAAGAAGGCATCATATTGCCTGGAACTGGAATAAAGATGGTTGTGAGATGTCATGTGGGTTCTATGAAATGAAGCCATGTCCTCTGGAAGAAAGAGCAGCCAGTGCTATTAAACACTGAGCCATTTCTCTAGCCACCTACTTTAGCCATTTTAAAGGAGGCTATTATTTTTTCTTTTCTCTTCTTTTTCTCTTTTGTTTTTTACGATCACCATGTCTTTGCCTTCTAATTATTAGGTTTATACCATCCCACCATATCTGACTTAATTATGTTGTTAATCTTCTAAATAATGAGTTGTAAGAGTTCTTTCTACTAGATATAAATAGCTTATATATGATTTCCAAATATTTCCTTGTATGTTTATAGGTTGATTTTACATATATACATACACACTACACACATGAAACAAACACATACATAAATACATACATACATACATACATACATACACACACACACACACTGAGAGGGGGTGTTTGGGGGTTTTTAATGGAGTCTCATAGATTAGCTCAAATCTGCTATTTAGCTGAAGATGACCTTCAACTCTGGATCTTCCTACCCCCACCTCCCAAGTGCTAGGATTACAAGTAGATATCATACTATACACAGATTCTTTTTTACTTTCTTGACTGGGTCCTTGATGTTAATTTTGGTAAATTTCAATTATGCCTTTTTCTTTGGCTGTTTATGCATTTGTCATCATATCCAAGAGAACGCTCCATCCTGTTTTCTTTTGCTTTAATTGTTTATTTTGTTTCTGTTTTTTGGGAAGAGTCTCGTGTACCCTAAGATGGCTTTGAGCCCACTATGTAGCCAATCCTGGCTTTGGACTCCCAATCTTCTTATTGCTACCTCTCAAGTGCTGGGATTACAGGTGTATTTCCCCCATCACCACCCAGTCCCCGTTCTCCCTTCTACCCTCTCTCTTCCACTCTCTTTTCAACCTTTTCTCTCTTTTCTTCTTCCCCCTCTCTTTGACAGGGCCCTGATATGTATCACAGGTACCCTCTAATTCATAATTCATAAGTCTCTGCCTCCTAAGTGCTGGGATACAGGTGTATCCCTGTATATTTCTATTTTCTTGCTCCTTTGCATCTAAATTTTTAGGTTGAAAACTGGGTAGTATTATTTAGTATGTTATGCGAATGCTAGATTCCCACACTCTTCTCTGGAGACTGTTTTTGTTTATTTAAAGGTTTGACTGAACTAATTCAGTATACACTATCCCCCCATAACATGCAGCCTCTGGTAGTCCTCAGAAGATACAGTTTTAGGAACACGCTTTGTCACCCTAAGAAGATGTTGTTATTGGAGTTCATCAACCATTTCTTTCCAAGATCTAGCAGATGCCTGCCCCTGCTGGTATCAAGCTAAGTCCCCACCCCTGATTTCAAAAGATTGCATGATTGTTTTGTAGAATTCCCCAAAGGTAAATCTCTCCATCATTTTAAACAATTAAACTCGGGTCCTTTCCGGTACAATCTTTGAGTCACGTCTTTGATACTTGTTCTAACATTCAGAAGGACTCCTCAGCTTTCTTTGGATTTGTTAAAATGTCTAGCTAATCTTTCTCTTAGCTTCTTGCTGTTACTGAACACTTAACTTCATCTTAATTATTTAGATGTGTTTTTACTAAGACCTACTTTGATGTGTGTGAGTGTTTTCCTGCATGTTATCTGTGCACCTCTGCAGGCCTGCAGAAGCCAGAAGGGACATGGACTCCCCTGGAACTAGAGTTACAAATGGTTGTGAGCCATCGTGTGGATGCTAAGAATCAAGTCCAGACCCTCTAGAAGAACAGGCAGTGTTCTTAACTGCTGTTAAGCCACCCGGCCAGCCCTTCATCATAATTACTAAGAACCCAAATCTGCACTTAAGTTTCTCACACTTCCTTTGAAAAGGTAATTTTCTTCAGAAGAGCTAAGGAGCTGAGCTTTCAGGGTGCTGCTCCCTTCCATGAGCATTTCCGTGCCAGTGCTACAGCACTGCTGGTGACTATAGTGGCCATTTCTTTGGGAATGGCACTCTTGTTGTAGACACTAAGCTCTGGACAGGAGTCATAGCTTCTGATCTGCCCAGCTTGCATATTCCAGTATAGGATGTTTGCCTCAGTCAAGAGGTAGATGACATAGTGGTTTCACTCTGCTCTGTCTGAGGGAGATTCTACTTCATAAGTGTCTGAGAATATGGGGGATCCCAAAGCTGTACTTGACTAGACTAGGGCTTGCAATACAGAGCTTGGGACAGTGATAAATGATGCCAGCTTGTTTTCTGAGGGACATTCAGGAGCCTTAAACTAGAGAAGCAGTTCTCAACCCCGGGGGTCATGACCCCCAAAGACCATCTGAAAACACAGATGTTTACATTATGACTCATAACAGTAATAAAATAAAGAAGCCATAAAAAACTATTTTATAGTTGGGGGTCACTCCAACAAGAGGAACTGTATTAAAGGACCTCAGCATTAGGAAGGTTGAAACCTACTAAACTAGAGCTTAGGAGAGAGGAAGCCTGTGTTCTCTCCATATCCCCCTGGAATAGTACTTCTAGTATTCTGAGTTGGGATAGGGGGTTAAGCTGAGACCAGATACCTCAGTCCCTCATTGTTCTCAATAATTAGATTTTTGGAGTGCTTCTGTACTTACTACGTATGCTTTTGAACAATACCCATTGAACAATTTCAAAGCATTGGTTTGTTCTTAAATTTTCAGCGTTTTTGGCTGTTTTGCTGGAACCCTTCATGCTACTATTCTGTAAATTCCAATAAATTTCTGCCTAAATCTCTCTTCACTAAGTATTCAAAAACATTCAAGCTATTGCTAGTTCTCTATGAAGATCTTTTATATACTTTTCTCCAGTTATATATAACAAAGTTGCTTTTCAACTTCAATCCAAATGCATTATTCAAAATTTGTACTATTTCTTGCTAAAGTATTGCACTGAGCTCTTTACTAGCCTTCTACCTTAATTTTGTTCTTCATCTAGTCAATCTCATCCAGCCTATCTTCCTGCTACTAGAATGGACCATCCCTTGATTATCTACATCAACTGGCTCTACTGGTTGCCGAATATAATTCTAAAATATTTAGCATGCTATAAAAGTCCTCATGAAATGTTTTAATCTATCTTTGCTTCCATTTTGAGGAATAATATTTTAAAACCATCAAGGATATTTAGTCAGTGCCTGCTTTGAAGGAAAAAATACTAGGTAGAGGTAGAGGCACATGCCTTTAATCCCCAGTACTTGGGAGACAGAAGTAGGCAGATCTCTGAGGTTGAGGCCAGCCTGGTCTACAGTGTGAGTTCCAAGACAACCAGGGCTACACAGAGAAACCCTGTCTCAAAAAAAAAAATCCCAATTTTTTAAATTTAAAAATTAAAAATGATAAACAGCTTTCAGAGTTGGAATAAAAATATTATTTAAAATGAAATTATAACTACCAGTCTACTTAAAGAAATAAAACAAAATTACATTTATTCTGGAAAAAATTTCTCGTCCAAAAGTAGATTAATTGGATGGTCAACTCATAATTTTGCAGAAAGTTTATTCAGACTCTAGGCTGTGTACTAGAAGAAAAAAGTTAAGGAGTTTATCACCAAACATTTATGAGAGAGAGAGAGAGAGAGAGAGAGAGAGAGAGAGAGAGAGAGAGAG
>NW_021625369.1:0-10907 GCF_004785775.1 Grammomys surdaster
AGCAGGGTCTGCACTAATACTCTGAAAGGTCCTGTGATTGCAGTCTGACTACAGAAAGAGGAAAATTAAAAGTAAAACGGGGAAGGTTCGCCACTTAGGAATCTCCCAATCCTCTCCGCTTCAAAATGGCTGCCAAGAAGCAGGATTTAGGAAGTGGTGCGAGGGTAAGTATGAAACATTATCCGCATGATGGCAGTGTTGCCCCAGTGTAGAGACAGTGTTCTGACTGCCAATCTCTGGCCCCGCCATTACAGTCTGAAAAAAACTCCAATACATGGACAGAGTACAGCAACTAGGGCAGCTTTCCTTAAAAGGAGGATTCATCTGCAGGAGGGGATACCTTCCATTGAATTTCTCAGTATTGGCACAACTAGCACATCCATCTGTACCTTCATAGGAATCAACCACCAAAACCCCAAGAATAAAATCTCTAATGTGTGAAGGAAACTGCATGGAATCTATAATCCGGGCAGGAAGGTAAGAAAGGGAGAAGGAGCTTGGAGGCACCCACCTTCCTCAAGCATCAGGTGTTTTGAAGAAATCAATGGCTGCTCAATGATCAAGTCTATGGTCTCACCTTCACCCAGCAGCAGTCTACCCCTGGTCTTGTGGTGTGGAGGTTAAATCTTATCATCCAGTCCTAGGTAGAAAGAAAAAAAAAATGCTGCCAACTCAGGGTCTTGAGAAGATCAAACCTAGGATCCAGAAAACCTGGTTCTCTGATTCCCTTCACAGATTCCCTGGGCACCATACCTCATCCTGACTTGGGCAACTGGACTTGAGTGTCCAGCCAAGCTGACTACCCGACTGTAGTGGATTTCTAGGAAGGTCTCAAGATTTAATGCTCTATACTATTTGGGGTGGCAAGTCTATTGAAATCACTGTAAATCCCAATCAGATAGATCACAGAGTATGTTTGACCTGAAATCAAAACTGAACATTCAATACATTTCCATTAAGATTGTACTATATTATGTACTAACACCTCATACCTATATTTTGAAGGAACGAGAAGGGGACGGTTAAGGTGGGAGGGGGAGTGGGAGGAGATGGAGGGAGAGAACACTGGAACTGAGGGTCTTTTCAACCTCTTTAACTCTGTCTGTGTGTTCAGAAAACAAAGTTTTTCTTTGATATCAGCATTCCATACAGCCTGTTAGACACCTGATGATAACTTTTGTGTACTTTTAAGTGTACATACATATTTTTGTATTTAGGGTTTCTGAAAATATCCTGCAGCATACAATGTGTGCTGTAGTTTGAATAATACAAAATGTATATGGTACCAACATTTCCTATTTAAACAGTGAATACATTAATCTGTACATCACATTAATTTCTACTTACCTTTTAAAACTGATATACATGTGTGTCTATTATATTTGTTTGAATGCATGTGTGTGTTCAGGACAACCTCAGGAATCTGAGTTCCTCTATAGTTAGAATTATGGGAACGGAATTCATGTGGTTAGGCTGGGAACCAAGAACCTTGATCCTCTCACCAGATCCAGTATTTTTCTTTAAATAATACACAAATGCATGGCACTGATTATCCTATGGAAAACATTATAGCATGATTAGCACTGAAACAAGCCCATATGTACGTGGATATACTTGAATAGAAATACTCTACTTCAGGGCAATTAAACACACATTGAAGGCAGTGGACAAAAATCTAGACTCTTTTAATAATTTCCCCATTAATATATGTCATTCTTGGACTTTCCATTCATCTGTACACACATGACTCAATTTTCTCTTCATTTATTATAGCTCAAGTACCTCATACACTTCTTAGGCATGCTGAATGATTCTCCCTAGATATTCTCTGACATAGTATTAGGGGCTGGAGTTTGGTTCTTTACAATGGTATTTTTTAATATGCTGGGATAAAATCTAGATCTTCCTGTATTCCAGCAAAGCACTATGAGCTATGAAGACAGCACCAATGACTGCTAACTTGGTTTCAAATTTTACGTGTGTCAGCATTTTCCACCAGGAATGGAGGTGCACCACTCAGGTATTCTTCCTCCAAGAAGATAGAAGGAGGAATTTTATCCCTGGAACTGGAGTAACAGACAAGTGTGAGCCATCATGTGGGTGCTGAGGCTATAATCTGTGTTCACTGCAAGAGAAAACTGTACATTTAACTACTGAGATTTCACTTCAGGCACTGAAGACTGATTTTAAAATACATCCTTTTACTTTGGATATTTGTCAAATAGTCCCTGCTTTTACACTACATATCTGGGTATAATAATAATACCATCAGGTGAAAATTAATGTCAGAACTAAGCGACAATAGTAAAATGTGACCATATCTTGAATCGTCAAAGGACTCTGGGTTCTGCCACAAAGATGTTTGCATGTTTACTGCTGCAGTGTGAACAAGATTTGACATGTGGAAAATGAAAATACATATGGAAAGTGGAGTGTTTTTTGGCCATGAAGAAAAAATGAAGTAATAGAAACACATGGAAAATAATATATAGAACAAGAAAATCAGCGTGAAGAAAATCTCAGGCTCAGACAGACAGATACAAATTGTTCTCTCTCATATGCAGAGTTAAAGTTTGCATTCATGTGAGCATGCACACACATTTGTCTATGTGTAAGTTGGTGTTGTAACTGGATCATGAAATTAGAAATGGGATCATGAGAGGAACAGAGAAGCTCTGAGGGGGGAGACGTGTTCAGTGAGAAATGGACTACTGTGACATGAAAGAGAAAATGGCACTTATTGGAAGAGGGAGGGGTAAAAGGAATGTCAGCAGGGGGACAGGGAAGACAGGCTCAGAGGGAGAAAAACAAGAGCAAAGTATATATAAAAAGTGCCTTGGTGAAACCTATTATTTTGTATACTACTTGAAAACAATATTAAAATAAAAAACTCCTGAATGAGCTATACCATGAATTAATGAAATATATATATATAAAATCACGACAGGAAAGTCTTTAAATAAATACCATTTTAAAACAATGTCCAAATTATAGATACTATAAAGTGATCAAAACTTACACAAGCATATATATTATTATTAAGATGGTATATGGAAATGCAAGACATATGCTTCTTTCACATATTAAACATTATTGGGACTATTGGAGGGCCAATTTTTCTTAGACATTGTGAAATCTGATGTCCCAAGGCAACATGAAATCACTGAAAATGTATCTTATTTTTCAGTAAATGTGCTTAGCCAGCAGAATAGCTTCACACACATAGAAAACATTCACTAAAAATAATTAATCAGTTCTCATAAAAAATGAGATCTCATATTAATCTCATTAAATCTTACCTACAATTCCATCTAAATATTACAAGTAAGATTTACTATCGTTAATATTTCTCAAAATACTTGAAGTTGAAAACCTGACAGTTGCATACTCAAGTTACTGAGGATCAAACCAAGGACCTAGGGCACACAGCATTCAAACCCCTCGGCTATGACACTTCATATTTATCTTCTCCTAAACCTCAGAGCATACTTGTATAGAAATTACAAGAAATAAATAGCAGCAAAAATTTAAATAACGCTATGCTCCTGGACAGGTGAAAATGAACGAAACTGGAAATACCCTCCATAGCAGAGGGAAGAATCCTAAAATCTCTGCTAAATCTGAGCTTCAGTTTGGCTGAATGTGGAAAACAGGATACACACAAAAAATACCTTTCCACGTACTCAGACCTAGGCAAACTGAGGAAACTATTTCAAGATCCACAAAACTTTAGGCAGCCATATTCTTTGGTGCATTTCTCTGTGAATTCCATCTTTTCAGAAAGGAAATATCCTATTTAACAGAAGGAAAAGAGTCCAAGGACTCTTCAAAGTAGGTAGAATTAGGCCTCAGATTCACTTCACATGGAATACAAGATCAATAAAATGAAATGAAAGAAAATAAAATACTGTTCAAAGTATCAAGTATGAACAAAACTCAGGACAGCCACCCTTGCCGTTTTTTCAGACACAAAGGGCGGGGGACAATCGCTCACAAGCTCGTGAGTGGAGCTCTACTGCCATCATGAGGACACGGTTTCACAACTCACAGCACCACTGGGCTTCCTTCCCATGATTCTTAGCAATGGCAGAAGATGGCGATTACTAACAACAAGAACAGCTGTGGGTGCCTAGTTGGGCTTACCCCACTTCTCCTCAGGCCCCAACAGAAACTCAGACTGTAGTGCTGTCTCATCAGATCCTGGAGACTGAGGCCGCCCTAGGACACCAGCTAGTAGATTAACATCGCTAGCTGAGCAGGGTGAAACCCGCCCCTCTGCTTCCTGTTCCTCCATCCCTCTGCTTCCTGTTCCTGGACCACAACTCAACTGTGCACTTGGCCCTGGGCCCTCAGTCAGCAGGGTCTGCACTAATACTCTGAAAGGTCCTGTGATTGCAGTCTTACGACAGAAGGAGGGGGAAAAAAAAATCAGTAAACGGCAGGGTTTCCCATTTAAGAATCCCCCTGATCCTTCCCTACCCTTCAAAGTTGCTGGCAACAAGATTCAGGACGAGGTGTACAAGTGTGGGTATGTGGGAAACATTTTCTGCATAATTGCAGTGTTGACCCCGAGAACCAATGGTGTCCTGACTACAGCTCTCTCCTCCTGCCTTTACAAACTGTAATAAATGGGAGCCCTCTTTGCATTTTTCCTATATTGTGAGAAAAATTGATCTGGATAGTGCAGATTCCATTTTAATTTTATGTTGATACCACATCTATTGGATAAGGACCTGTATCAGACCTCAAGCACCAAAAGAGAGCCAGACAGATTGGGGCAGACTGAAAGTGTCTGAAGCACCTGCCCTCCTTTCTTGTGCATCCTCTCTGAAGACCTGAGAGCCAGAAGTGAAGGCCTAGTCAATGACAATCCTGCATTTCTCCTCTTCTTCAGCCAGCAGCATTCTAGGTCCAGTCCTTTCTCATGGTACCTGATTGTCTTTGGATCTCGGGGACAAGTCTCAGCATTCAGTTTTAGGTAAGAAATGAAATTACAGCTAATTCAGGACCTGGATTGGAGCAAAGTGGGCACCAGGAACACAGGTTGTCTACCAGATTCACTTGTTCCCTAGGTTTCATACTCCCAGTCGTGATGGATGTAACAGGCCCTGTGTGGACAGCAGGATGTGGCCTGTAAGGAAGATCTGGGGCCTGCTGAAGATTGAATGCTCCAGAAACCCAAGCATTTCCAGTGTTCCAGTGCTTCCAACAGTCTAACAGTTTCCCCTGGTTTCACTTTGGATCCCTTAATTCTTCATCATGCTTTCAGTTGGGCATCAGTGTTATTTTTCCTCATTGATGCTTAAGATATACACCATACACAGGATCCAGAAAGTACTTTCGTTAAACTTAATATTCACACTGATGAATTTTCCACATTGACTGCAACTCACCCAATGCCTAGACACACAGCTCACTATAGATAATGAAGCACTCATTAAATGTGCATTGAAATGAATTATGTTGCACAATGATTTTCATGTCTTTCATTTTGAAGGTTGGAGCTTAGTATATATAACATAGCCAAGGCTAAGGAATTGTTATAGCTCAGAGTTTGAGGCTTGCATATTCTAATGAGTAATTGTTAGCCTGGAAACTAAGAAAAAGAAAAAAAAAAACAAAGAAAAAAACCAATGTATTATTTAATACATTAGTAAGTTTCTACTCATATACAATACAAACTTTTAAAATCAGAATACAGGTTTATAGCCTCATGCTTTCTTTGAAGATTTTATATGTGTGTATGCATGTGTATATGCCTAGGTGTATGAGTGTATGTTATGTGTGTGCAAGTAACCACAAAGGCCAAAAGGGGGTGTTGGTTTCCTTGACACTACATTTAACAGGAAGTTGAGACCCCATTCATTTCAGTTAGGGTGCTGGGAACCAAGCCCAGGTCCTTTGGGAAAGCAAGAAATACTCTTAACTGATGAGCCACTTCTGGAGCCATGCTTCTTCCTGGCTTTATACTAAATTCTTACTTTACAATTGTATCTTGGACCTGTGCATGCTGGGGTTTATGTGGGATTCCCACCCTACAGAAGGATGGAGTGTTGCTGCCTAGCTGGGTCAACAGAGCAAGCTCAAGACCCTAGCCTTCTCCAGCCTACACTTTCCCCATCACTGAGAAGCTTCATGGGAAATCATGCTTTCTTGGCAATTGTACATCCTTGTGGCGTTAGTAATGCACTAGCTGTGGTCAAAAACATCATCTTAGTGCCCTTCCTACCTGAGAAACATCACCTGGAGAAAAAGGCGCCAGGGAACACAACTGTTTTGACTTCTATAGGATCTTCTGAAGGGTCTAATTATTCTTTTGTTTTTTTCATCTGAAACCAAACTTTTAGCAAAAGAATTGATTTCTTAACAATCAAAGGTGTGCTGGGCAGTGGTGGCACACACCTTTAATCCCAGCACTTGGGAGGCAGAGGCAGGTAGATTTCTGAGTTTGAGGCCAGGCTGGTCTACAGAGTGAGTTCCAGGACAGCCAGGGCTATAAAGAGAAACCCTGTCTTGAAAAACCAAAACCAAAACAAACAAACAAAAAAAAAACCCAAAAACAAAAAAACAAAAACAAAAAGAAAGAAAGGAAGGAAGGAAGGAAGGAAGGAAGGAAGGAGGGAGGAAGGAAGGAAGAAATCAACTATGTTCCCTGCTTCCTCTAGGAGGTGTTTCTCATGCAGCTGGACCTCTGTTTGCCCAGCACTCTATGCCCCATTCTTTGCCACTGCATCAAATCTCTGTCTCAGACACAAAATGGACGTTCCAAATAAAAAGGGAGAAGAGTGTTCTGGAATTTAAATTTGGTGCTTAGAGGAAGGCATCTCTAATAACAGATCTGGTCTGAGGTTCTGCAAAAGATTCTTCTGTTAACTCAATAATTCTTATAGACTAATGGATTTCTATAAACACTTCTCATAACTAAGGTATTGACAAAGAGAGCAACAAAAACTAGTTCAACAGTTCTTAACTATATTCTATTGCTTCTTTAGCAGCCTAGGTTTCCCTTAGTCTCCTGAGATGGAGTCTTGAAGCCCAAGTGGTCTAAAAGACCCAAAGTAGCCTATTATGACTTTAAACTTCTGATCATCCTGCCTCCACCTTCTACTGCTAGGATTGCAGGCTGGCTCGACTGTTGATGAAGTGTTTAGATAGGATGCAAGCAGAAGGCCTCATGTATGGTACAAGCCCCAGGATACTTTCACTGCACAGCCTCAAGATTACCCTGATTAGTTGTTGAACTGATCATCTCAAATATTTCTGTGCATGCATTCAAAATATAAACAAGTACTTTTTAAAAGAGAAACTATGAAGATTAAGGAGTCATATCGAATAAGCAGTCGTCATGCAATCAATCACAAGGCATCTAGTATTTATTTTGATGTACTCAGGAACAATTAAAAGGTTCTTATAGAAAACAGCATAAACTATTTCAGACAGTAAATATAACTTCTTTGATAATTGTTAACACCTAGAGCATACAGGCTCTCCTAGGGCCTTAGAGGAATTTAAGGAAGGCCAGCTTCTAGCACTAGCTTCTCCAAACCTCTACAGACCAACCTTAACCCGAGTCAGTGGTTCTCAACCTTCCTAATGCCAAGACCCTGTCCCACAGTTCCTCATACTGTGCTGACCCCCAAACAGAAATCATTACTGTCGATGCAATTTCACGGCTGTAATTTTGATATTCTTATGAATCATAATGTAATTATCTGATAGGCAGGACATCTGGTATGCAAACCACAGGTTGAGAATCACTGCTCTACGGAAGAGGGCAGGAAGCTGAAATGGCGTTATATGTTTTGAAACTGCTTCCTCATGGTGGCAGTGTTATACTTCATATTTATACAAGCGCCATTTTGTAATGTCTTCCCCCTCCCTTCTTGTTTGGAAAAAAAGAAAACCCACAAGAAATATGGCTGCCTTATATACCATCCAGTTGGAAAGGACAAGATCAAACTATTGTGCTCTTGGTCTAACCAAAGTGTTTGGTTCTCAGTAAAACCAAACTTTGGCCTCACCAACCACCTCATTGTTAATATTTTCTCAGGAGTTAAATTGCATTCACATTAAACATTCAGATCTCCCCTTCTGGCAGATCTTGTCTGAAACACTGTACTCACAGTAGACACTGGAATTCGCCTCCATTTCTCATACTCTTTGTTGAATTGTTGGCAGCTCTTTGCTTAAAGACCTAAGAAGAGGCAGAGACAGTTCACATCAGACACCACTTTCTAACCTGTGCTCTCTGCATATGGCATGAATTCCCACTAGGACACAGACACTTTGCTCATCCTTCAATAATTTTTCACACAATATATTCTGATCATGGTTTCCCCTTCCCCACTCATCTTCTCTAACCACCTACCTCCACCTCCAGGCCTCCTTTCTTGCCTCACTTTAAAAATCAAACACGGGCTATATGGTGATTCACTCCTTTAATTACAGCATTCAGGAGACAGAGCAGGCGGATCTTTCAGTTCTAGGTCACCCTGGACTACAGAGATCCCATCTTTTTAAAAATGGGTGAAGGGGTGTAAAATACAAACAAATCAGAAGTTTAAAAAATAAAAAGAAAAGCACTACTGCAGGATATTTGATCACATTGTGAACCCGAAGAATGCGACCTGGCAAGACCTTGTCATGGTAGGGCTCAGCCCTAGCACACATCTTGCAGAGTGAGGACAAACTAGATACAGTTAAAGAAGCCAGAGAATGAGGAGCCCAAAGGTTAAAACAGATCATCAAAGTTAGTGTGAGGCCAAGCACAGCGATTCAGTAAGAAACCTAGAGAAAAGCCAGATTGAATTAAGTCAGCTTGGAGCGGAGTTTGAGCCAGAAAAGCAGGGTTGATGAACCAGCCAGAGATCAGAAAGACCTAGAAGGGGTGAGTTATTCAGCAGCAAGTCGCAGAGGCTGAAAACATTCTAGGCCCAATAAGACTGTATAGAAGTTAGAAGGTTCAAGGACTAGGCTTAGGTTAACAGACTGAAGGTAATAAGCCCCCAAGACAACAATCATACAGAAGAATAAAGGTTACCTTTACAAAGGACAAGTATTACACATAGGTACACAGAAAGACATACAAATACAAAATCCATAAAAATATAAAATCAGAAACTATAACACAAACACAAAAGACTTATCAGAGCTGGGATCACATCTTCAACCTCTGTACGCCCTGCGCATGCTGTGGGTTCTCCGAGAATTCTGATGTGTGTCAGCCCTGTTATGTCTAGAAGACAGTTTCCTTGGTGTTATGCATGCCCTCTGACTCTTACATTCTTAAGGGTCATCATCTGCTTAGCTCCCAGGAACCTGAGGGGCCATTCATGAGCAAGTGTTCTACAAGACTCTCACTCTCGCCACACTGTCCACTGTGGGTCTCTCTGTTATTTCCCAACTACTGCAAGACGAAGCTGATGAAACATTTTTCAACCCCTTAGACTTTCTTGTGGAACATATGTTCTTGTGTGTGTTTATCTGTGTGTGTGCACAAACTGGACTTATAGAAATATATACAGTTCAATAAGGTAACACTTGATTACAATATGGAGTTTATAATACAAATAAATGCAGGCTTCAAGCTGGCCAACTTTTCTTCTTAGACATTGCTAGAAAGATATTTATAATTGAATTAATTCTCTCACCTGACAGAATAGATACAGACATGGAAAAAATATTCTGTAAAAATAACTCAAGACAGGCAGTGGTGGAAGGCTCATCCCTTGAATCCCACCACTGTGGAAGGAGAGGAAGAGGCAGGTGGATCTCTGTTAGTTCCAGGCCACCCTGGTCTAGAATGAGTTCTAGACCACTCAGGGCTACAGAGAAACCCTGTTTTGTGGAAAAAATAAAAAAATAAACAAAACAAAAAAAAAATAAACCCAAAAAAACAAAAGCAAAGAAAACAAAACAAAACATATTAATAAAATTATTTCATATAATAATGGATTCTCATTATTAATTTCACCAATTTTTTTCTAAATTTCCATCCCAATCATATTATGAATCAGATTTAATGCCACAAATAGTTCTCACAATATTAGGAAGTGGGAAATTCCAATGCACATAACTTAGAAGTGAATTAGCTCCCCATGTCCAGTAGTGAGGATCAAACCCTGAGGCTGTGACTTGTAACTCAGACATTGCAGCCCTCATGTATAGCCATTGAATTACTTGTGCTCACTTCACTGCAGGTTACTTCCCTTCTAAACCTCATACCACATCTTTATTGCATCAAAATTAAAAGAAACAAGGGTATCAAATTTTTAAATAAAACTAGGCACCTGAACAGAGTGGAAATGGAGGAAATGGGAAACACCCTACATGAGAGAAGGAAAAGCATCCTATGACCTCTCCTAAATTTGGGCTTTAGTTTGGCTTCACCTGAAAAACAAGACAAAAATTAAATACTTTTCAAAACACTCAGAACTGAGCAAAACCCCGGGCATTCACACTCCTTGGTACTATCTTTAATCGGTTTTTTTTCAGACACGAAGGGCGGGGGACAATCGCTCACAAGCTCGTGAGTGGAGCTCTACTGCCATCATGAGGACACGGTTTCACAACTCACAGCACCACTGGGCTTCCTTCCCATGATTCTTAGCAATGGCGGAAGATGGCGATTACAGACAGCAAGAACAGCTGTGGGTGCCTAGTTGGGCTTACCCCACTTCTCCTCAGGCCCCAACAGAAACTCAGACTGTAGTGCTGTCTCATCAGATCCTGGAGACTGAGGCCGCCCTAGGACACCAGCTAGTAGATTAACATCGCTAGCTGAGCGGGGTGAAACCCGCCCCTCTGCTTCCTGTTCCTGGACCTCAGCTCAGCTGTGCACTTGGTCCTGGGCCCTCAGTCAGCAGGGTCTGCACTAATACTCTGAAAGGTCCTGTGATTGCAGTCTG
>NW_021625370.1:0-4293 GCF_004785775.1 Grammomys surdaster
TGTCTTGGTTATAGACTATTGGCTTAAATTATTGGGTGTAATTAAAAGTGTACAACTTTGATAACGAAAGGTGGCGTGGAACTAGCTCAGTGTTAGAGTCGTTCAGAAACCAGGTATATAGAAAGTAAGATTTTAGACCAATGTCTCTTCAATGAGATTAAAAGCTGCTTCATGCATTCATGTGTAGAGAATTGGTGGCAAAACTTTGTAGCATAGGGGTGGTCTGCTTGGTGTTGATTTTAGAGAAGATAAATTGTTTAAATTGGTTTTGCTTTTGCTTCTCAAAATTAATGGTTACACGCTAATGTTACAAAAGATATTTAAAAGTTTAGTTAAACTGCCAGCATTCCATTGGCTACAGTTGGCAGTTGTGATCTTGAGTTTAAAAATTTTTTTTGATTCGCCCATGTTATGGAAAGGGGGGCAGCAGGTAGAGTTAAATATAAATATTTAAAACAAGTTGTGATACAATACTGGCCTGCTAGAGATTTAGAACATTTACATTTAAATTAAGACACACAGGCTGAGATCTTAACGTGCTTGTAAGACAAGGTCAGTGTGATATTAATCAGGTTAAACTGCCCACACAGCCCTCAAATCATACAAGCAAAGACAGACTTAGATACTTGTCTTTGCAATGAAATTGCACCCTCATGCAATCAGGTTCTGGCCATAACTGCACAGAGCCATAGAGATGGGGAATGTTTTAAATGTAGAAATTTAGATAGTTTTTAAAGTGACTGTCCCAGGAACAGAGACTTAAACAACAGCCAGGTGACCAAGGTTACCTGACACACCTGTCCTTGGTGCAAGAAGGATAATCCTTGGGCCAGGCCTCAGGATATAGGCCAAGATTAAAACATTTACATTTAAATTAGACTTTAACAGAGTAGTTGAGACAAGAGCTTAGATTTCAGACATTCCTATTGTCCTGTCCCGCCTCAAAAAGGGTGTTCTCTAGAATTTGTTTATTGCCTTGCTTGTTCCTTAGGGAGGTGTCTGCCTCAGACTCAAAAGAAATTCAAAACAGCTTTTGGGCCAGGCCAAAATTGTTGGGTGTGATAGAGACAAAATGGCCTTGGTTCCTCTGATGTATATTAGGTCTTATCAGTAACTAAAAAACCTAATCTTAAATTAATAATTAAAAGAAAAAGGGTTTTAAAAGATTGATAGATACTGGGGCTAATTAACAATTATTAGAGGACAAGATTGCCTTCAGCTTGGCTTTATTTGATACTTCACTCAGCTAAAAAGAGTTGGTTATTCAATTAATTCAAAAACCCTAGCCGCCGGGCGGTGGTGGCGCACGCCTTTAATCCTAGCTCTTGGGAGACAGAGGCAAACAGATTTCTGAGTTCAAGGCCAGCCTGGTCTACAGAGTGAGTTCCAAGACAGCCAGGACTACACAGAGAAAGTTCAAATTTAAGATTTATAAGACTAATGGGACACTACAGCCTGACTTGCCTACTCCAGCTGCCATTCAAGTAAATGCATATAAAAAATTATTATAGATTTAAAAGAGTGTTCTATACAGTTCCTTTACCTCCTGGTGAAGGTGAGAGGTTTACATTAAGTGAAATTGCTTGTGATTTTTGAGAGCCCATAAAGCCATTCATTAAAAAAGCTTGCCTCAAAGAATAATTAATGGCCTTAAAAAATTTGTTGTTGCTTTAATACAAAAGGTTAAAGCGTTTAAATCTCTCAGTATATATTATTATTCATTGTATATTTTATTGGCTGATCTCTCTAAAGGAGTTTTTCTACAAGCCTTTGCTCTAGTATAATGAGCTTTAAGATTTTAGAGTATTTGTTGCTCCAGAAAAGTGATTCTCAAAAGTTGTTAACAGAGATTAATTGGCTAAAACCTCATTTTCAGCTTGACAGGCCAAAAGAAATGGTCAAATAAAAGGACATCTTGACCGGACAATGAAAAGGTCCAGATTCTATTTTAATAAAAGCCAGGGGAGCGGTCTGTGTGTTTCCACAGGAAGAAGACAATCCATTTTGGTTACCAGAGCGGCTGACACGGCGACTCGCGATACTGGAAAGTGACACCCAGACAGACCCTCCAGGCTTTGATGATAGCCCTTGTGCTGATCCAAGGGATACAGGTTCCTAGTATTTTGTTTATTTTATCAAAATTCCACCTTTAAGAATTGTACCAATAAAACCTGCTGGATGTCCCAGTGTTGGAATTCTAAAGATTCACTCACACTATGGTTGCCAGAGTCACGCGATGGGTTCCCATCCCCGTGGAGACTCATTCCACTTTGTCATTATTTAGACAAAAAGGAGATTTGGTATAACTGCAGCCATAGTGACGACGATATTAATTAGTGCCGTTATCGCCACTGCCACTGAGATTGCTATGTCAACTTCTGTTCAGGTGGGCACTACCCCCAATTGTCAGCCACGGTGGCAGAGACTGTTAACCTTCAAACCTCCGCCAGTACCCTACTAAAAGGCGGGCTAATCATCCTTAATCAACGCCTTGATTTAGTGAGAGAGAGATTAGATATCCTCTTTCAACTAGCCCAATTGAGATGTGAGAGAAAACTGGGTACACTTTACATCACCAGTGTACAGTATAAAAACTTTACTCGTGTAACTAATCTGTCCAGAAAATTGTTTCAGTATCTTACAGGAAACTGCTCAGAAAACTTCAGTGAGACACTCAGAAAATTGAGAGCAGCTGTGGTGAACATCAACTCGACGCACGTGGATCTGTCCCTGACTGAGGGACTGTCCTCCTTTCCTTTTTTTCCCTTTTTTAAGTGGGTGGGAGTAGGCCGGTTTGGTTTACCCTAGTTGCGGATTAGTATTCATCTTTTGGTTGGCTGCAAACTCAGAGCTCAACAAAATCTTGGCAAGGCTATTTTTACACAGGCGCTTCCAAAGTACTAGGGGCTTCCCCTGCAGTGTGGTTATCACTGCCTCAATTAAGCAGTCTCCCCCCCACGAGTAGTGGTGCTAAATGTTAGGCCATCAGCGTTGCACCCCAGAGATTTGCCCAATACACTGGGTCAGTGAGGAGTCTCGGCCTGGCTGATTCTTGTCTGTATAGCTGTGGTACCTGAGTTTTGAGACAAACAGCCCTTGCACCCCTAGGAGATGACTCCATTGCACAGGGATGGGTGTTTGCTTCTCTTTCTGTTCCCCTTAGCCCTTGCACCCAGAGGACTTGTGTTTCCATTGCACCTGGTAGGGTAAGGGAGACGGTTTTAAACTGTTGGTTCTTTGATCGCTTATTCCCCCAAGATGGAATTTGCTTGATCAGGCCGTGGGTTTGAGTCATAACTGGTACCATGCTAGACAGGCTAAGGGCAGTCAGTTAGATAACTCCATCCTTTTGTCTCCAGACCGGCTGTCAATTGATCCCAACGACGGGAATAAGCTGATCTCATATGCCAGAGGTATACCACGAATGGTGATATTACCCGGTGACAGGCATTACGAGTGGCCACAACCTGGAGCACACATTCTGAGAATGCCAGGTGTGGGTGCGCGACCCTCGTAGCCTAGCCAGAGCGCTCACCATTCTTTGGTGCTGGCTGTGAAGAAATGTCAGTCAGCCTAGACACGGGACATTGGCCAGTGCCTGTTTGACAAATCTAAAAGGAAATAGCCAGTAGACAGATTCCTCAGCCGCTGCACCCTAGGGCTTCTGGTAAAGACACCCTGTAAAGCCTCAAACATTTCTGTACACAGTCCCTGCCCACTAAGGTGTTCGTTCCACGGATAGAAGGTCTGGTAAGTCAATAACGGAGTGGACGGATAAGGCTCGGCCACCTAAGACAGGGCAGCCTCGGGTGGGGAGGTTGACCCCGTGACGGGTAAGAGTTTGAGCACCGCCCTCTAAAGAGACTCAGACCCGCCGTGAGACCCCCCAAAATTGGGAGTTACGAAACCTTCCCAGGGACCTCTGCCACCCTCTATATTTAAACAAAAAGGGGCAGATGTTGGGAGCCGCCACGAGAGCTGACAAAGTCCGCCACTGCTAGGTGGCGCTGTCGCCCGTAATTCTTCCTAGTACCAAGTAAACTGCGCATGTGCCATGGTTAGCCCGCCAAAGCTAAGCCCATCCCACGGCGTTTGGCGCGCTACGAGTAAGCAGCCAATCAGGGGGTGAATACCCCGCTCTGGGGTATATAGGCAGTGCTTTCCCACGCCTTCTCGTCTTCTACCACCATTTTGGTTTAGGGAAATAAACGTGTTTCTACGGAAGGATTCTGGTGTGTATGTGTGTGTGCGTGTGTGTATGTTTTTTGCCGGCGAGACCATTACGCGCGCGCC
>NW_021625371.1:0-1346 GCF_004785775.1 Grammomys surdaster
GTGCGTGTGTGTATGTTTTTTGCCGGCGAGACCATTACGCGCGCGCCCCGCACATTTGGTGCCGAAAAACCCGGGAGAATTTTCCATCGCCGGCACGTTTTCAGAAGACCCTCCGCAGCTTCCTATCCACGCGTGGAGTGAATCCAGAACCGTAGGACGGGGTAACGTTCTCTGAAAGATATGTTTCGATTTGATTTGATTCACTTCCCTCCCCAGTTGGCAGGAACGCTAGAGGCTTTCGCCTTGGTGCTAGCAGCATCACTTTTTCTGCTCCTGGTTTTCGTGAGGGTTCGGAGAATAGTACAAATCAGCATGTCAGAGACAGAGACGGGACAGAAGCGCTTAGGAATTCAGAAAGAAAAAGGAAGAAAAGGTATATTTAAGGAAAAAGGCCTTTCCAAAGACACACAGTCTAAGGAAATGAGAGATGAGAGAAAGAACGCTCTCGGGAGAGACAGAAGGAAAGTAAGCCTCAGAAACAAACCTCTGTATCTGGTAAAAGAGCCGGGGTTTTTACGGCGTGATAGCTCTGAGTCAGAGGGGCTATCTTCCGACTCAGAGGACTCAGATGTAGAGACAGATGGGGAGGATAGATGCCAGCCGAATAGCCGGCCGCCGCCGCGAGATCGAGTGCTGGAGTTAGTAATGGTTAATTAGAGACTGTGTTTGCAAGAAAAGTGTTTTGGAGAGAAAAGGAATTAGAAAGCAGGGTATTAAAGTGTTAAATTAGCTGCCAGCTACATCTCCTATGAACGAGATAAAAAGTTACATTTTAAATATGAGAGAGAGAGAAAGAGTTTTAAAAAATACAGGTGCCCTCTCCCTGAGCTGTGTCAACAAAAAGAATGAAAAGGCTATTTCAGAGTTCATCTAGAAACAGAGAATTCGGGAGACGTCTTGAATTTCTCTGTAGCTCCTAGAAGTTTTTTGTGTACGTCCTTGGCGCGCTAATGTCCACGTGTTTGTGTTTGCTTTTTGTTTCATTGTCTAAATGTTCTGTGTTTGTTACATGTTCAAAAAGAAAGATCGTTAAAACTGCTTGATCCAACCTTTGAGAGCTAAAAAAGTCTTTTCAGGAATTGAGGTTGACATAAGCTGCTTTTAAAAGAGACCAGCAGCATTTTGGGTTTTATAAGGAAGCTAAGAGTCGTTTTGTCCTAGAAAAACCTCTGTGACAAGGTGCTTTTCTCTTGAAATTACAGCTAGAAAGACAAGAAATTTTGTTTGATCTAAAAATAAGATATATAGCCATTTCATTGTTGTTTCGGATTGGTTTTAAAAGTATAAAAATGTTCTACATGTCTTGGTTATAGACTATTGGCTTAAATTATTGGGTGTAATTAAAA
>NW_021625372.1:0-8479 GCF_004785775.1 Grammomys surdaster
GTTCCCCTCGCCCCCACGAATAACCGAGTCCCGCAGGCCCGGGACAGGTGGCGCCCACCGTTTGGGGCTCGAGGCACGAACCTCTCCGGACGGACACCCCAAGAGAAAGCAGCTGCGACATCGTTGAAGAGAGAGGCAGTCGTCGCCGCCCTAGACCTGCCGACCTCGGTGAGTTTTACTTTCATTCCGTCCCATAGAAATGGGCCATTCATTGTCAAAGGAGGCGAGTTTCATTAAGGGCCTCAAAGATGCACTCAGAGAGAGAGGAATCAGGGTAAAGAAAAAGGATCTCGTAAAATTTTTTATTTTTGTTGATGAAAAATGTCCTTGGTTTATGATTGATGGACCGACTATACATCCAATGAAATGGCAGAAAGTTGGACGAGAATTAAATGAAAAAATAGCCAAGGATAAAGATGAGGGAATAACAAAGACAATATTTTCTTTTTGGGGTTTAATTAGAGATGTCATTGAGGATGCTCAGGGAGATGAGGGAAAGCACCAACTGCTTTCGGTGGCTGAATATTGTCTTAGCCAGTCTCGTCCTGGGTCGCGAAATTCCAATCGCGACCAAGATCCATCAGACACCTTGACCAATGAAGCTGGCCCCGCCAGGGAGATTGATCCCCTTAGACCGCCCTCCCGGGCATCTGACTCCTTTTCCATCCTTGATGTGTCGGTCACTTCACCTAAGCCCTCCCCCGTTTGCCTTTATCCCCCTCTGCCATCGCCCCCCCTCCTCTCTTCCTCTCCTTTGCGTCCGCCTCCATATGTTCTACCCTCCGCGCCTCCCTGCCCCCCTCCCGAAGTTTCTTCTTCTTCTTTTATTGCTCCTGTCTTCCCTTCCACTGCTCCCGCCTGTGAGATCCATGCCGCCGCGTCCCCTCTCTCGCCCTCTTCCCAGCTTCCTGATTCCTTAGATCTTCCTGATACAGCCAACCTTGAGGTGGAAGCTGCCCGCCGACATGCTCCTGATCAGCCTCCTCTAAGAACTTTGACTTTTCCCCTCATATCTGGGCCAGACCTGCCCGCTTCTCTGTCTTCCGTTCGCGCTCACCTTTCTGATCAGCTCCGGGAACTGACTGACATTCTCCGCCTTCAGGATCAGGTCGCGCGCCTTTCAGTTCTTTGTGCACCTCAACCTTCCTTGCGCTTGGCTTTTCCGGTTACCCGCTCCGGCCATGGGTCCTCAGACCCTGCTCCGGACCCCCAGCCCTCTTCCACAACTAACCAGGGGTCCCCGCCCATGAATCCCGCGCCCCCTACGGGTGACCCTCCCCCGGGCCCAGTTCATGATTCCTCGGACGGGAGTGCTTCAGAGGAGGGAGGAAGCGAAAGCGAGGAGGAAACACCCGCTCCCCCAGACGCTCCCGTTTCTCCTGCGCCTGCTCCCCCCGCCACAGTCTTTAAAAAGCTCCGTTTTAAACAACTCAAAGATTTGAACTCGGCGGTCCGTGATTATGGACCGAACGCCCCCTTTACACTGTCTCTCCTTGAAAGCCTGGGTGGCGGTGGCTATCTGACCCCCAATGAGTGGTTTTCAGTCGCCCAGGCCGTGCTAACTCGTGGCCAGTTCCTTTCCTGGCAGGCTGATTGGGCTGATCGCTGCCGCCAGCAGGCTCGGAGTAATCTCTCCTCGGGCCGCCGCCCCGCTTCAAAGTGGACGCTTGATAAACTTTTAGGAAGGGGCAAGTATGCCACAGATCAGAGGCAACAGAAATTCTCTTTGGGCCTTCTGGCCCAAAGTTCCTCAGCCGCCATGAGTGCCTGGAGAGCGATTCCTATGAAGGGTTCAGTCCTTTCCCCTTTAACGAAGGTTACTCAGGGGGCTAATGAGGAGTTCTCAGAATTCATCGCTCGCCTCCTGGAGGCAGCAGAGAGAACTTGGGGGACGGGTCAGGAGAACAACAAACTCCTTTTGCAATTGGCTTATGAGAACGCCAATTCAGCATGCAGGACCGCCCTCAGGGGCAGGTATAAGGACAAAGACCTAGATGAAATGATTAAACTCTGCAAAGATGTAGATCCCTTCGCTCAGAAAGTCTCCCAGTCTATAAATCTGGCTGTGGGTGCTGCTACTGGCGCCGCCCAGAATCATACATCCTGCTTTCGGTGCGGCCAAACTGGCCACTTTGCTCGCCAGTGCCCCTCAGATAGAGCCCTCCCCCAAGCGGGGAGAGAGCGCCCTTTGCCTTCTGCCCTCTGCCCTCGCTGCAGGCGGGGTAGACACTGGGCTAATACCTGTCGCTCTAGGACTGATGTTCTGGGCAACCCCCTTTCTCCCCTTCCGGGAAACGGAGTGAGGGGCCAGCCCCGGGCCCCTCAACCAGTCACCTTCCTGCCGGCCTCGGGGAACAGCCAGGCGGGGCCACGCCAGACCCTTCAACAGCAGCTCCCAAGCCAGTCACAGCCCTCCGCCGGGCTACCCCAGGGAGCGGGGGAATGGACCTCTGTGCCTCCACCGATACAATATTAGAGGCGGATAAAGGAGTCCAGATAATTCCCTCAGGGGTCTTTGGCCCCCCTCCGCCTAAAACTTACTATCTCATCTTGGGCAGAGCTTCTGCCACGCTCCAGGGCATCACTGTCTTCCCCTCGATCGTTGATAATGACTATGTGGGAGAGATTGAGGTTTTGGCTGCAAGCTCCCGAGGCCCCCTCCATATTCGCCAGGGACAGCGCCTTGCACAGGCCCTTCCCCTCCCATTGGACACGACCTCGCCTTCACTGGGCTCATCCCGGGGCGCCTCCACCCCGGGGTCCTCAGATGTCTATTGGGTTCAAAGAATTTCACAAGAACGCCCACAATTAAAACTTAAGCTTAATGGCAAAGCCTTTGTGGGCATTCTGGACTCTGGGGCTGACTCCACAGTTATCTCCCAGGCCTCTTGGCCCCCTTCCTGGCCCTGCCAGCCCTCTCTGACCCACCTCCAAGGCATTGGCCAGTCCACCAATACCCTCCAGAGTTCCCAATTGCTAACCTGGGAGGACCCTGAGGGCAACTCTGGACACGTCAGACCTTTCATTGTTCCAGGCCTCCCTATCAATTTGTGGGGCCGAGACATTTTGAGTCAAATGGGAGTTCTCATGTTCAGCCCCTCTGCGGCTGTCACCCATCAGATGCTAGATCAGGGATTTATTCCTGGCCAGGGCCTGGGTAAAAACAACCAGGGAATTCCTGCTCCCCTTGAGGTCTTGCCAAAGACCTCGCGTTCAGGACTAGGTTATGACTCAAATTTTTCTTGAGGGCCATTGCTCCCCCTGCACTCCAGGCAGACAGGATCACCTGGAAATCAGATCTCCCTGTCTGGATTGACCAATGGTCCCTTCCTCAACACAAGCTCACTGCGGCCATGCAGTTGGTGCAGGAACAGCTAGATGCTGGCCACATTGAGCCTTCTACCTCCCCTTGGAATACCCCTATATTTGTGATCCAGAAAAAGGGGGGTAGGTGGAGACTGCTCCAAGACCTCAGAGAAGTTAATAAGACCATGGTTCCGATGGGAGCCCTCCAGCCTGGCCTCCCCTCCCCTGTGGCCATACCTAAAAGATATTACAAAATGGTCATTGATTTGAAAGATTGCTTCTTCTGCATCCCTCTACACCCAGAGGATAGCAAGCGCTTTGCTTTTAGTCTTCCCATTGTTAACTGCATTGGACCATCTCCCCGGTTCCAGTGGAGGGTCCTGCCCCAGGGCATGGCTAATAGTCCTACCCTATGCCAAAAATTCGTGGCGCAAGCCATTGACCCCTTCCGCCTTCAACATCCCGAGTTGTACATCATTCATTACATGGATGATATCCTTCTGGCCGGTCCTGATGAGACTGCCCTACATGGGACAGGCCAGCAGCTGATCACTGCTCTCCAGGACCTTGGGCTACAGATAGCCCCCGAAAAGGTCCAGCTTCAGCCTCCCCATTTATTCTTAGGCTTTGAGCTTCACCCTTCTAAGATTCTTTCCCAAAAGATTGAGCTCAGAAAGGACTCCCTGCGCACACTTAATGACTTTCAGCGCCTCCTGGGAGATATAAATTGGCTACGCCCCTACCTGAAGCTGACCACTGGAGAACTTAAACCTCTTTTTGACATTCTTCAGGGAGATTCAGATCCTTCTTCCCCCCGCACACTGACCCTTGAGGCCGCCTCCGCCCTTGCGCGTGTGGAGAAGGCTATTCAACAACAGACTGTTACTTATTATTCTCCTGCCTCCCCTTTGTGGCTGTTGATCCTCCCCACTGTGTTCGCCCCCACAGGACTCTTATGGCAATCCAAGCCTTTATATTGGCTCCACCTGCCTGCCACCCCTGCTAAGGTTTTGCCCACCTATCCGTCCCTGGTGGCACAAATAATAAAACTAGGAAGAGAGACTTCCCTCAAACTTTTTGGTAGAGACCCTGACATTGTCAGCCTCCCTTACAACGCTGCTCAGGTCAAATGGCTCTTACAGACTTCAGATGACTGGGCTGTCAATTGTGTCTCGTTTCAGGGAAAGATAGACAACCACTATCCTTCTGATAAGCTTATACAGTTTCTTGAGCACCAGGCAGTGGTCTTCCCTAGAATTACCAAAAACTCTCCCATTCCCCAGGCATCTCTAGTCTTTACAGATGGATCCTCCTCCGGGATTGCAGCCTTTCATCTCGATGGACGGGTTTCTAGAGTCCAAACAGAATTTTCCTCGGCACAGTTGGTGGAGTTGGTTGCAGTTATTCAGGTCTTTAAGGCTCTCCCAGACCGTGCCTTTAACCTGTTTACTGATAGTGCATATGTGGCTCAGTCAGTGCCCCTATTGGAAACTGTTCCTTTTATTAGGCCATCCACCAATGCCTCCCCACTTTTTTCTGAGCTACAGAGGCTAATCCTGGCCAGATCACACCCGTTCTTTGTGGGACACATACGTGCCCACTCTGGCCTCCCTGGACCCCTTAGTGGGGGTAATGACCTTGTCGATAGGGCCACCAGGGACTCTCAAACACCTCTGGTGACGCTGGCCACACTCCCTGATGCCGTCCAGAGGGCACAGGAGGCTCATCGACTCCACCACCTGAATGCCCAGACCCTCCGGCGGCTGTTCTCCATCACCAGAGAGCAAGCACGCCAGGTTGTCCGCCAGTGTCCAGGCTGTCTTACCCTCCTGCCTGAGCCCCATTTGGGGGTGAACCCCCGAGGTCTTACTCCAGGGGATTTGTGGCAAATGGATGTTACCCATTTTGCCCCCTTTGGTAAACTTAAATACATTCATGTCTCCATTGACACCTTCAGTGGCTTTCTCTGTGCTTCACTACAGGCTGGAGAGGCCACCAAACATGTTGTTAATCATTTGATCTCCTGCCTTGCCTATGTAACCTTGCCCAAGGTTCTTAAAACTGACAACGGCCCTGGATACACGAGCACTGCCTTTAAACAGTTTTGTGCTCAGCTCAACATTAAACATATCACAGGCATTCCCTATAACCCTCAGGGACAGGGAATTGTTGAAAGGGCACATCAGTCTCTAAAAAACATGCTCTTAAAGTTGCAACATTCAGGGGGCATTCTCTACCCCCAAAAGGGAAATTGTAAGGTGTTACTAAATCATGCCTTGTTTGTCCTCAATTTCCTAACCCTCGATGAGAGGGGCAGATCTGCTGCAGACAGGTTCTGGCACCCTTCCACAGCGGAGTCCTATGCCAGGGCCTTGTGGAAGGATCCACTTACACATAGGTGGAATGGCCCCGACCCAGTCCTGATCTGGGGGAAGGGACATGCGTGCATCTATGACTCCAAAGAACAGAGTGCACGCTGGCTACCAGACAGACTGATAAAAATAATGGACTCTTCTCCTAAAAATTGTGACCCCCTTCCAGGGAACCCCCCTGAGAACGCCTAAATGTGCTCTCTTGCAGGAGCCCCAAGGATGCTGCTATCCACCTCGCTCCTGGCGACTTGGACCTTGGTTGCTACAGCCATCAACCTGCCTCACAATCCTTATATGGTGTACAACTTCACTTGGGTGATCATCAATCAAGCCGGAGACATGGTCAACTCCAGCTCCTCCCTTGGTACCTCTCCCCATTGGCCCGTCCTCCACATCGACCTTTGTGCTCTGGCTGTGGGGGCTGATCCATATTGGGGGCTGGAAGACCAGGTCTGGCCCCTGGAGGGGGCCCCCAATCTTCCTGAGCGAGGCACAACAAAATTCGAACCCTGTCGTTCGGCCCCAGGGCGCTCTACCCTCCACAACTTTCTTAGAAGGGGAATTTATGTTTGCCCTGGTCCCCGTCACCGCCCTCATGGCACAGGCTATCGGTGTGGAGGGGTTGCAGACTTTTTTTGCGCTTCGTGGGGATGTGAAACCACGGGAGACACATACTGGAAGCCTTCATCCTCCTGGGACTATATCACTGTCAACCGCTCTGCCATGCCCGGTAACCCCTACATGCTTTGCCGTGGCTGGTGCAACCCCATATCCATTTTCTTCACCTCATCGGGCCAGTCCCAAGATTGGACAGGCTCGGGGTACACCTGGGGTCTCCGCGCCTACTTTAAGAGCTGGAATCCAGGACTCCTCTTTACCATTAAGCTCCTTAAAGAAATCCCCAACAAACATCAGGCTGCTCTAGGTCCAAATCCTGCCCTGCGGCAGCCCGCTCCTCCTCCCGCTCGACGCCCTACTAGTCCCCTCCTCCTTCCCCATGCCTCAGCTGTCCCTCTGGTCACTCTTTTTCAGCCCACCATTCCCGGGGGACCCCCTAGCTCTGCAGACCTTATTGTCTCTCTGGCCAATGCTTCCCTTGAAGCCATGCGCGTGGCTAATTCTTCTGCTTTTCCTGAGTGTTGGATGTGTTTTGACCCTACCCCACCATTTTATGAAGGCATTGCGACCTTCGCAGACCCCCAGTTTACCAACAACTCCTTAACCCTCCTTCCCCTCCCAAACCCTGAGGGTGGATTGACCCTAGCCTCTATCTCTGGCATGGGCACCTGCCTGCTTGGGCCCAAGATGCTTCCCCCTAGAGATCTTTTCCCTGTTTGCAATCAGACTCTCACTATCAATACAACCTATCTGTATGTGGTTGCGCCTAATAATACCCTCTTTGCCTGCTCAAATGGACTGACCGCTTACATCTCCACCTCCAGATTCCTTTCCCATGATTATTGTGTTGTTGTTACCGTCCTCCCTCAATTTTTTGTTTATGAGCCCGAGTCCTTCCTACGCTTCTTTGAATCCGGGGTCCCACACAGAGACAAGAGAGAGCCTCTGACTGCGCTCACCCTCTCAGTCATCCTGGGTCTGGGTGCAGTCGGGGCAGGAACGGGTATTGCGTCCCTTGTAAGGAATGACCAAAATTTTGCCCACCTTCAGTCTTTAATTGATCAGGACCTTGGTCACCTGAGAGAGGGCATCCAAGACCTCACTGAGTCAGTGGCCTCCCTTTCCGAGGTGGTCCTCCAAAACCGACGAGGACTTGACCTACTCTTTTTGAAGGAGGGGGGATTGTGTGTGGCCCTTAGAGAAGAGTGTTGCTTTTACTCAGATAAGACAGGTTTGGTGAAAAACAGTTTAGAGAAAGTTAAAAAGAGCCTTGAAGAGAGAAAGAAAGCAAGAGAACAACAAGAATCTTGGTACAAAAATTGGTTTTCTACCTCCCCTTGGCTTACTACCCTGCTGCCCACTATATTGGGGCCCCTTGTTGGTATTCTTTTGCTTCTCTCCTTTGGCCCTTGGGCTTTTAATCGCCTCACAAGTTTTGTTAAAAACCAGATAGATTCCACAGTTAAAAGACCAGTTGAAGTCTACTACCATCAGCTAAAAGCAGAGGACGACACCGAGGCTGTCGCCCATGTGGTGGTGACACAACCTGAAGATGAAGATGTGGGGCCCGCGCGCTCCTCCCTTGGCCGGCCTCTTAACTTTCGGGCCCTACAGGGGAGCTCCTGGCTCTCTTGGCTGACCTTCCGTATCCCTAGATAATTGAAGACAGGCGTCTCTATCCCACCCCGTTTAATTGGCTTGCCCCTGCTATTGCTTGAAAGAACCTCCCAATAGCTGCCTCGACAGCTGCATCCCGGCCTTGGCCTAGCTACATCCCAGCCTTGGCCTAACTGCAAGCCTGGCACTAAACAGGACGCGACCTCATAGCCCCTGCACCCTGAGGACTTGCTTCCATTGCACCAGGAGTGGGTATGAGGATCGCAAGGGGACCAGCTCTTGCACCTCACGGGCCTTAGCTGCCATTGCACGTGAGAGAGTGGTCTCCCCTTCTCCTTCATGACCACGAACTTGGTCTTGACAGACAGCCAAGACTGTCTACCAACGGTGCCTCTCAATGGCCTTGCTGCCCTTCTGGGACCGCGAGCTGCCTACGGCCGGGATGCCCTCCCAAATTCTCCCATCCTTGAGTTTCTTCCTCTAAAAGACGCCCTCTTTAGTTTACAGGGAAGGGGGAGATGTCAGAGACCAGGACCCCTAACAGGGACCCCTGCCAGCCTTCCCCC
>NW_021625373.1:0-7360 GCF_004785775.1 Grammomys surdaster
CCTGAGTGTGCCGCGTCTTTCCTGCTGGCGGGAGGTTGCGCGGGACAACTGGTGCCAGAAACCCGGGACACTTGACCTTGCCATCGTCAGCACCTTGGAGGACCCCTCGATAGAGGAGGATTCAGAACTGCAGGGGTGAGTTCGGAGAGGTATGTCTATTCCTGAAATATTCGGGTTGTGCTTGGCTGTCATTTTCATGGTGCTTGTTTTGCCCTGTCTTCGCGGTGGCCATTGTTAGTAGCAAAGTAGTCTGAAGTAAATAGCCAGTGACACTGGTCTTGTCTCTTTCTCCCTCCTGTAGATAAAGGTGGGACAAAGTTCCTCTTGACTCCCCGGCCGTTAGTCGGACGTAGATAAGCTGCGGGCTGGGCCGCTGTTACTTTCACTTTTGAGACGGTACTAAGGCGGACGTAGATAAGCCGCGGCTGTCATGGGTTCATCACAGTCAGTAATCACTACTTTGGAGGCCGTACTCAAACAGCGGGATATTAAAATTGCTAACAGGACTTTGAGGAACTTCATAAAAGAGGTGGATCGCGTTGCCCCCTGGTTTGCCGTCTCTGGGTCTTTGGCTCTCCCCTCTTGGAATAAACTGGGAAAGGACTTAGAAAGGCACCGCGATGACAACGATTTGAGTAACGGCACAGTTGCGATCTGGAAACTTATTAAGAACTGCCTACAAGATGAAAACTGTAAGATAGCCATAAGGAAAGGACAGGCTACGCTAGAAGATGTTCAGGATAGCATGTCAGAAACCGAACGCAGTGAGAGGATGGGCGCGCGTAGGAAAAAGGTACCGAAACAAAAGGAAAAGGAACACCCTTCAGCTGAAGAAAAGAACCCTCCTAAAAAAGGAGAGATACCCCCTAATGGGAAAAGCTCGCTTTACCCCAACCTAGAGGCACTGACTATCGACAGTGCAGAGAGTTCCTCTGGGGACTCCAGTGAGGAGTCATTAGATTCTACAGAGGAGGCGGAGTTAGACGAGGAAGCAGCAGAGTACGAGGCAGAGAGATACCATCCTGATGAGCGTAGAATCAGAAAGCCTCTGAGGAAGCCCCCTAAGAAAACGGTTCCCTCGGCCCCCTCAATTCCTCCTCCCCCATACGCTCCTCACTCGGGATATTCCCTGCTCTCAGAGAAAGTCAGGAAGAAGCTCAGGACAGCTTTCCCTGTTTTTGAAACAGAAAATGGAGGGCGAGTGTACGCTCCTGTAGACTTTACTCAACTAAAAGAATTGGCCGAATCAGTTCGTAAATATGGGCCCAACGCCAATTTTACTTTGGTACAATTAGATAGACTTGCCAGCAATGCCTTAACTCCCGCAGATTGGCAAGTGATTGTTCAAGCAGCCCTTCCCAGCATGGGTCAATACATGGAATGGAAGGCGTTATGGTACGAAGCCGCACAAATACAGGCTCGCGCCAACGCTGTCGCTCTCACTCCTGAACCGAGGGAATGGACAATGGACTTGTTGACAGGTCAGGGAGCCTATGCTGCCGACCAAACCCATTACCACTGGGGAGCCTACGCTCAGGTTGCAGCTACAGCCATTAAGGCATGGAAGGCACTCTCCAAGAAAGGAGAGGGCAACACACAACTTACCAGGATAGTTCAGGGGCCTCAAGAATCTTTCTCAGACTATGTGGCTAGAATGACAGAGGCTGCGGGGCGTATTTTTGGAGATACTAGTCCGATGGAGCCTCTGATTCAACAATTAATCTTTGAGCAAGCCACACAAGAATGTCGTGCAGCCATTGCCCCACAAAAACATAAGGGGTTACAAGACTGGCTGCGGGTTTGTCGAGAGCTTGGTGGACCACTTACTAACGCCGGATTGGCGGCAGCCATTCTCCAGTCACAGAGACGCCCAGTTGATAAAACTAATCTTAAGGTCTGTTATAGGTGTGGCAAGCCTGGTCATTTTAAGAGAGATTGCCCCACGGCTAACAGGAAACCAGGTGTTCCCTCGCTCTGTGACAGATGTGGCAAAGGATACCATAAGGCCAGTTCATGCCGTTCCATTAGAGACATGAAGGGCCGGCTTCTCCCTCCTTTAGATGACAAAAAAAACGGAGTGGCGGGCCCTCGGACCCAGGGCCCTCAAAGATATGGGATCCGTTGGACCAAAACCCAGGAAGTTCAGGAGAGAGAACGATCAGAGTCCTCCCAGGGCGACCGTGCCGATTGGACCTGCGCGCCGCCTCCGATTTCCTATTAATCCCTCAGATGGGAGTCCAGCCAGTCCCAGTTGAACCTGTAATGTTAACCCCTGGGGCCCTGGGACTTATATTGGGCCGAGCGTCACTTACACTAAAGGGCTTGATAGTTTTGCCAGGCATAGTAGACACTCAACATTCTACTGAATTGCAAGTCTTGGCCTCTAGCCCAAAAGGAGTGTTCTCCATCAGCAAGGGTGATCGTATTGCCCAATTATTGCTTATGCCAGGTATGGAAGATGAGACAGAAACAGACACAAGACAGATTGGCTCCTCAGGAAATGATTCTGCTTATCTGATGATATCATTAAATGAAAGACCCAAATTAATCCTAAAGGTACAGGGAAAAAGCTTTGAGGGAATTATGGATACCGGAGCGGACAAAAGTATTATATCCACACAATGGTGGCCCAAAACATGGCCTGTTACTGAGTCCTCCCATTCCCTACAGGGGCTAGGGTATCAATCTAGTCCTACCATCAGTTCTACTGCTTTGTATTGGGAGGCACCTGATGGTAGGAAAGGAAGATTTATTCCTTATGTGCTCCCTCTTCCTGTTAATCTTTGGGGAAGAGATATTTTACAAGGTATGGGCTTCACCCTGTCCAATGAATATCCTATAGAGTCACCCCATATCACCTCGTATTCCTCACAGGCTAAAGCAATGATGACGAGAATGGGATATGAACAAGGAAGTGGTTTGGGCAAGTTTAGGCAAGGAAGGGTCAAACTTATTTCACCCTCCAACAAACAAGATAGAAAAGGTCTGGGTTTTTCCTAGGGGCCGTTGAGGGATTCCTGCCCATACCTTGGAAAACAGAGGATCCGGTGTGGGTTCCTCAATGGCCACTATCCTCTGAAAAATTAGAGGCCATCACAGAATTAATAAAAGAACAGATGACCCTTGGCCATATTGAAGTTTCTACTTCGCCTTGGAATACACCCATTTTTGCAATCAAGAAGAAATCTGGGAAATGGCGGTTGTTACACGACCTCCGGGCAATTAATGAACAGATGAATTTGCTGGGCCAAGTGCAGAGAGGGCTCCCCGTCCTTTCTGCTCTTCCAAAAGACTGGTCTCTTCTCATAGTGGACATTAAAGACTGCTTTTTTTCCATTCCACTGTGTGTTCAAGATAGACCTCGGTTTGCCTTTACACTGCCTACTATTAATCATGCTGGCCCAGATAAACGGTTTCAATGGAAGGTTTTGCCTCAGGGAATGGCTAATAGCCCCACCATCTGCCAGACTTTTGTGCAAGCTGCTTTAGAGCCTTTACAACAACAATTTCCTGCCATTCTTATTCTTCATTATATGGATGATATTTTGATTGCTCATAAAGAGGTTCAGACTCTGAAGAGGGTTTATCCACAGTTATCATACCTGTTAGGGCGATGGGGTTTACAAATAGCTACAGAAAAGGTGCAACTGTTTAGTACGGGAGAATTTCTAGGAACATCTATCTTTCCCACTTGTATACGTCCTCAAAAGGTTGAGATCCGCAGAGATTGCCTCCGCACCCTTAATGATTTCCAAAAACTGCTGGGAGATATAAATTGGATCAGGCCATTTTTAAAGATCCCCACAGTAGAACTTAAGCCTCTGTTCGCCATTCTTGAAGGGGACCCACATATTTCTTCGCCCAGAAGTTTTACCCCTGCAGCCCGTCAGGCTTTGCAATTAGTCGAAGATGCATTACAGGATGCACAACTTCAGCGTATTGATCCCTCTTTACCTTTTGCTCTATGTATTTTAAAAACAGCGAGTCTACCGACGGCTGTTTTGTGGCAACAGGGACCCCTATTATGGATTCACCCTAATATATCCCCAAACAAAAGAATTGATTGGTATCCAGGGGCGGTTGCACAACTTGCATGTAGGGGTGTTAAGGCAGCCATTACTCATTTTGGAATTGAGCCAGCCACACTTTTTGTGCCTTATACAGCTGCCCAAATACAAATTTTAGCCGCTTCTTCTGATGATTGGGCAATATTAGTGTCTACCTTTCTAGGAAAAATTGATAATCATTATCCTAAACATCCCATATTACAATTTGCATCGAGACAGTCCCTTGTATTTCCTAGAGTTACTTCTACAGGCCCCATCAAAGGAGGGCTTGTCGTCTATACTGACGGATCTGCCACTGGCATAGGGGCATACGTGGTGGATGACAAGGTGGTATCCAAACATTATGCTATAACATCTCCTCAAGTGGTTGAATGCATGGTCATATTAGAGGTTCTTGAGATTTTTCCAGGTCCCCTTAACATTGTTTCTGACTCTGCTTATGTGGTGAATGCAGTGAATCTCCTAGAAGTAGCGGGGGTTATTAAATCTTCTAGCCCTGTACATGACATCTTTTTGAAAATTCAACAAGCTTTGTTACAAAGGAGAGCCCCAGTGTTTATTACACATATTCGGGCTCATTCTGGACTCCCCGGACCTATGAGCAGAGGCAACGAGCTGGCAGACAGGGCCACAAGGGTGATGGCTATGGTCCTATTGTCCCCCTTAGATCTGGCAAAGAATTTTCATAATACTTTTCATGTAACGGCAGAGACTCTACGACGCCGTTTTTCTATCACCAGAAAAGAGGCAAGAGATATTGTTGTGCAATGCCAGAATTGCTGTGAATTCTTATCAATCCCTCATGTAGGAATTAATCCCAGGGGCATACAGCCGTTACAAATTTGGCAAATGGATGTGACTCACATACCTTCTTTTGGGAAGTCACAATATCTACATGTCTCCATTGATACCTGTTCTGGAGTTCTGTCAGCTACACCATTGACGGGGGAAAAAGCTTCCCACGTAATTCAACACTGTCTTGAGGCATGGAGTGCTTGGGGCCAACCTAAGATTCTAAAAACGGATAATGGACCAGCTTATGTGTCCAAAAAGTTTTCCCAGTTTTGCAGGCAGATGGGGGTTACTCATCTGACAGGTCTACCTTATAATCCACAAGGACAAGGCATTGTCGAACGTGCACATCGTACTTTGAAGACTTATCTATTAAAACAGAAAGGGGGAATGAAAGACATCCTTCCCCCAGTTCCCAGAGTAGCCATATCTATGGCACTCTTTACTCTCAATTTTTTAAATTTAGATGATCATGGTCGCACAGCGGCTGACCGCCACTTCGCAGAACCTGATCGACCAAAGGATCTAGTGAAATGGAAAGATGTTCTGGCTAATAAATGGAAAGGACCGGATCCTATTTTGATAAGATCCAGGGGAGCTGTTTGTGTTTTCCCACAGAATGAAGAAAGCCCATTTTGGATCCCAGAGAGATTAACAAGGAAGGTCGGAGAACCGGACCAAGATGCTGCCAGCGACCAACAGCCCAGTGATGCTGTGAATCCTCCATCTCTGGGTTCCTAGTATTTTGGGGGTTCAGAGATGGGCCATAATGAATACATTCCCTATTCCTATGCCAGTGATGCATAATGCTCAGGTGTTTCCATGCTTTTTTGCGACCAATAAAACGCTGTGGAAACTAACAATAGTTATGTTTTGAAGGGGAGCCTATGTTTTATGATCATTCCCTCCCCTAATAAAACCAGTCAGTATATCCAAATTTATAACCAGTCCACAGCATGGTTGCTAATCCCTTTGATCAATGGCTTCTTTGTGGCATTAACAGAAGCTGCACAGATTTATCTTCCATGGTTATGATTAATGGAGGCAAGGCTGCCAAAGGACAGTTAAAATACGATTGGAAAGGACGGGCAGGGTCAAGAAGTGTTTCCTGGATGACCTCAGTCATTTCTTATTCTCCTTTTAGGGAGTTGGCCTTTAAACCCACACCAGTATGTGTTTGGCCCCCTTTTATCTGGCTTGTTAGTAATGATAGTACTATTTGGAAAGATACCCTACGATGTATTCCTAAAATTTGTTTTTATAGACTTTGTTGGAATGCTACTGCCTTTCCTTTTGCTTTGGTAATTTGGCTACCTAGATTTGTATCTGTGCCGGTTGAGGCACCTAATAGTTTAAGCACTTTTAGAGTGAAGAGAGATTTTGGTATCTCTGCCATTATAGTTGCCATCATTGCCACAACAGCTGTGGCTGGCGCAGTTACCACCTCTGCTTTGGCCCTTTCCTCTTCAGTACAGACAGTAGACACTATTAATCATCTGTCTGCCTCGGTCACGTCAGCACTAGATGAACAGGTCTCTGCCAACTCACAAATCCTGGGAAGATTAATGCTAGTGAATCAACGCATTGACCTCGTTCAGGAACAGATTGACATGTTGTGGCAATTAGCCCAATTGGGCTGCGAACAAAAAATGGCGGGACTTTGTGTTACCTCTATTCAATATGAAAATTATACTAGAGCAGCAAATTTTTCTAAAACTTTATCTCAGTTTTTATTACAGAATTGGACTGTAGAGTTTGAAGAGACGCTTCGGAAGTTACGCTTTGCGATTATAGAAGTGAATTCTACCAGACTTGATTTGTCCCTGACCGAAGGACTGTCTACATGGATCTCTTCAATATTTTCTTATTTTAAAGAATGGTTGGGGGTGGGTCTTTTCGGAGCCTTGCTCTGCTGTGGGCTGGCGCTCGTGTTGTGGCTCCTTTGCAAGCTCAGGTCACAGTGACAACAGGATAAGGTGGTGATTGCCCAGGCACTTGTAGCACTGGACTAAGGGACTGGATAGCCATGATTAACAACTGCCCCAAAGACCTGTTAAGACAAGGCCATAATCTGTAATACCATCTCCTCCCCCTGCCAAATGGCCATGGCACCTCTGGGAGTTTTTCTCCATTGCACAAGAGTTGGGCATTTTGGCTTCCCTAATTCTTTCTCTCTATCTGTCCCAGGAACCAAATCCAGACTCAAGAAGGGCTCGGGTTCCCATTGCACCTTGAGGACTGTGATATGGTTGTTCTCACACTCGTTAAGCTCGGGAGGGCTCGAGTTCCCATTGCACCCCGAAGTGAGTGTAGAGACACGGGCCTGCCTCACTTATTGAGGAGGAGAAAATCTAGACCTCTCTCCTTTTGATTGGTTTGTGTCTGCCCGGCCTGAACTCTTTCACTTTTCTATGGCCTCTTCTTAGGATCACTTTTAAATAAAAAAGGGGGCAGATGTGGGAAGCTATCCTTATCACATCATTGCCATTAACAAGTCTGTG
>NW_021625374.1:0-830 GCF_004785775.1 Grammomys surdaster
GGGGGAAGGCTGGCAGGGGTCCCTGTTAGGGGTCCTGGTCTCTGACATCTCCCCCTTCCCTGTAAACTAAAGAGGGCGTCTTTTAGAGGAAGAAACTCAAGGATGGGAGAATTTGGGAGGGCATCCCGGCCGTAGGCAGCTCGCGGTCCCAGAAGGGCAGCAAGGCCATTGAGAGGCACCGTTGGTAGACAGTCTTGGCTGTCTGTCAAGACCAAGTTCGTGGTCATGAAGGAGAAGGGGAGACCACTCTCTCACGTGCAATGGCAGCTAAGGCCCGTGAGGTGCAAGAGCTGGTCCCCTTGCGATCCTCATACCCACTCCTGGTGCAATGGAAGCAAGTCCTCAGGGTGCAGGGGCTATGAGGTCGCATCCTGTTTAGTGCCAGGCTTGCAGTTAGGCCAAGGCTGGGATGTAGCTAGGCCAAGGCCGGGATGCAGCTGTCGAGGCAGCTATTGGGAGGTTCTTTCAAGCAATAGCAGGGGCAAGCCAATTAAACGGGGTGGGGTGGAGACGCCTGTCTTCAATTATCTAGGGATACGGAAGGTCAGCCAAGAGAGCCAGGAGCTCCCCTGTAGGGCCCGAAAGTTAAGAGGCCGGCCAAGGGAGGAGCGCGCGGGCCCCACATCTTCATCTTCAGGTTGTGTCACCACCACATGGGCGACAGCCTCGGTGTCGTCCTCTGCTTTTAGCTGATGGTAGTAGACTTCAACTGGTCTTTTAACTGTGGAATCTATCTGGTTTTTAACAAAACTTGTGAGGCGATTAAAAGCCCAAGGGCCAAAGGAGAGAAGCAAAAGAATACCAACAAGGGGCCCCAATATAGTGGGCAG
>NW_021625374.1:930-2884 GCF_004785775.1 Grammomys surdaster
CAATCCCCCCTCCTTCAAAAAGAGTAGGTCAAGTCCTCGTCGGTTTTGGAGGACCACCTCGGAAAGGGAGGCCACTGACTCAGTGAGGTCTTGGATGCCCTCTCTCAGGTGACCAAGGTCCTGATCAATTAAAGACTGAAGGTGGGCAAAATTTTGGTCATTCCTTACAAGGGACGCAATACCCGTTCCTGCCCCGACTGCACCCAGACCCAGGATGACTGAGAGGGTGAGCGCAGTCAGAGGCTCTCTCTTGTCTCTGTGTGGGACCCCGGATTCAAAGAAGCGTAGGAAGGACTCGGGCTCATAAACAAAAAATTGAGGGAGGACGGTAACAACAACACAATAATCATGGGAAAGGAATCTGGAGGTGGAGATGTAAGCGGTCAGTCCATTTGAGCAGGCAAAGAGGGTATTATTAGGCGCAACCACATACAGATAGGTTGTATTGATAGTGAGAGTCTGATTGCAAACAGGGAAAAGATCTCTAGGGGGAAGCATCTTGGGCCCAAGCAGGCAGGTGCCCATGCCAGAGATAGAGGCTAGGGTCAATCCACCCTCAGGGTTTGGGAGGGGAAGGAGGGTTAAGGAGTTGTTGGTAAACTGGGGGTCTGCGAAGGTCGCAATGCCTTCATAAAATGGTGGGGTAGGGTCAAAACACATCCAACACTCAGGAAAAGCAGAAGAATTAGCCACGCGCATGGCTTCAAGGGAAGCATTGGCCAGAGAGACAATAAGGTCTGCAGAGCTAGGGGGTCCCCCGGGAATGGTGGGCTGAAAAAGAGTGACCAGAGGGACAGCTGAGGCATGGGGAAGGAGGAGGGGGCTAGTAGGGCGTCGAGCGGGAGGAGGAGCGGGCTGCCGCAGGGCAGGATTTGGGCCTAGAGCAGCCTGATGTTTGTTGGGGATTTCTTTAAGGAGCTTAATGGTAAAGAGGAGTCCTGGATTCCAGCTCTTAAAGTAGGCGCGGAGACCCCAGGTGTACCCCGAGCCTGTCCAATCTTGGGACTGGCCTGATGTGGTGAAGAAAATGGATATGGGGTTGCACCAGCCACGGCAAAGCATGTAGGGGTTACCGGGCATGGCAGAGCGGTTGACAGTGATATAGTCCCAGGAGGATGAAGGCTTCCAGTATGTGTCTCCCGTGGTTTCACATCCCCACGAAGCGCAAAAAAAGTCTGCAACCCCTCCACACCGATAGCCTGTGCCATGAGGGCGGTGACGGGGACCAGGGCAAACATAAATTCCCCTTCTAAGAAAGTTGTGGAGGGTAGAGCGCCCTGGGGCCGAACGACAGGGTTCGAATTTTGTTGTGCCTCGCTCAGGAAGATTGGGGGCCCCCTCCAGGGGCCAGCTTCATTGGTCAAGGTGTTTGATGGATCTTGGTCGCGATTGGAATTTCGCGACCCAGGACGAGACTGGCTAAGACAATATTCAGCCACCGAAAGCAGTTGGCGCTTTCCCTCATCTCCCTGAGCATCCTCAATGACATCTCTAATTAAACCCCAAAAAGAAAATATTGTCTTTGTTATTCCCTCATCTTTATCCTTGGCTATTTTTTCATTTAATTCTCGTCCAACTTTCTGCCATTTCTTTGGATGTATAGTCGGTCCATCAATCATAAACCAAGGACATTTTTCATCAACAAAAATAAAAAATTTTACGAGATCCTTTTTCTTTACCCTGATTCCTCTCTCTCTGAGTGCATCTTTGAGGCCCTTAATGAAACTCGCCTCCTTTGACAATGAATGGCCCATTTCTATGGGACGGAATGAAAGTAAAACTCACCGAGGTCGGCAGGTCTAGGGCGGCGACGACTGCCTCTCTCTTCAACGATGTCGCAGCTGCTTTCTCTTGGGGTGTCCGTCCGGAGAGGTTCGTGCCTCGAGCCCCAAACGGTGGGCGCCACCTGTCCCGGCCTGCGGGACTCGGTTATTCGTGGGGGCGAGGGGAACCA
>NW_021625375.1:0-1290 GCF_004785775.1 Grammomys surdaster
CTGTAATACATGTGATGTCTCAGGAAAAGATGTTGTCTGAGAGCAGGGTACATGACCTCTTCCTGGTACAGCCTGCCTGGTACAGTCTTCCTGGTACAGCCTGCCTGGTACAGCCTGCCTGGTATAGCCTGCCTGGTACAGCCTGCCTGGTACAGCCTGCCTGGTACAGCCTGCCTGGTACAGTCTGCCTGGTACAGCCTGCCTGGTATAGCCTGCCTGGTACAGACTGCCTGGTACAGCCTGCCTGGTACAGCCTGCCATGTACAGCCTGCCTGGTATAGCCTGCCTGGTACAGTCTGCCTGGTATAGCCTGCATGGTACAGCCTGCCTGGTACAGTCTTCCTGGTACAGCGTGCCTGGTACAGCCTGCCTGGTACAGTCTGCTTGGTACAGCCTGCCTGGTATAGCCTGCCTGGTACAACCTGCCTGGTACAATCTTCCTGGTACAGCCTGTCTGGTAGAGCCTGCCTGGTACAGTCTTCCTGGTACAGTCTGTCTGGTACAGTCTGCCTGGTACAGACTGCCTGGTACAGCCTGCTTGGTACAGCCTGCCTGGTACAGTCTTCCTGGTACAGCCTGCCTGGTACACCTGCCTGGTACAGTCTGCCTGGTACAGCCTGCCTGGAACAGTCTGCCTGGTACAGTCTGCCTGGTACAGCCTGCCTGGTACAGTCTTCCTGGTACAGCATGCCTGGTACAGCCTGCCTAGTAAAGTCTGCCTGGTACAGCATGCCTGGTACAGTCTGGGTGGAGGCTTCAGGGAAGGCCCAAGTATGAAGAGTGCAGAAGACCATGGGCAGAGCTGAGAGAGTGCTAGCCAGTTCTGTCAGAGGACAGTGATGGCTGCTCCAGGCTACTGAACATCCCAGGTCAAGTTCACACACTCCTCAAAGCTGTTGGACACAACTGACCCTCTACCCGGTTCATTGTAATCACCTATAGCAGGGTAGGCCTCTGGACCTCAGGGACCACACAGAGTCACACAAGACTCTAGAGCTGGGGATTGCAGGGGGAAGGCATGTCCAAGAGGGTCTCCTCCTTGGGACACTGGGATCCCAGGCCTCAGGAGAGCCAGTGATAAACACATACAGAGTGCTGTGGCCCCAGGATACTGATGGACCCCAGGAGGTCACAGAGCCAGAGGCCTGGAGGGCTAGAGTCTGTGGGAAGGGGGACTATATTCACAATTTATACCCTTGCCCAGGAGCAGCTGACTGGGCAGGGCCACAGGACAGGGTAAGGCAGGGAGACAGGGATAAAGGAGCCTTTGGGATTGCATGGTGGGAACTA
>NW_021625376.1:0-1138 GCF_004785775.1 Grammomys surdaster
ATATTTTTCATCTGTTTCTGCTGGGGAACGCTTTTATTTCCCCTTGATTTTAATAGTTTTCTGTGTATAATATTCTGGATTGAGAATTTTGATCTTTTAGAGCTTGAAATATGTCTTTCAAAGAATCTGGCCTTAAATGTTTCTAACTGTGGGGGTGCAGACATGGTTCAGTAGTAAAGAACACTTGTTCTTGCAGGGGACTGGGTTTTGATTCCTAGTACCCCTGTGGAAGCTAAGAACCATCTGAAACTACAGTTCCAGGGGATTTGATATCCTTTTCTGGAGGTCATCAGAATAGTCATCTCAGCAGGGCCCTGGGATGCAGAACAGAGAGTCCATGCTGACAGGCAGGGCTCCACAGACACACAGGTCCCTCACTGCACATGCCATTCCCAGTGTTCCCCAGATCACAGCTGGTCACAGACAATGAAGGACAGTCCTCTGGACTCTGTAGGTTCTGGTGTCACAACCGATGGCACTGAAGTTCATTGAAGGCAGGTTGGATGAGCCCAGCAAGGGACACTAGTGCAAGACGGGACACAGTGTCTGAGAAGGACCAAGAGGCTAAGGGCACAGTGAGACTCTGAGAGAGAAAGACAGAGACACTGATAATGACAGAAACACAGACCATTGAAAGAGACAAGGGGACACTTAGAGAGAGACAGTGACGAGGTGAGGGGACAGAGAGACACAGACAGACAGACAGACAGACAGAGACACAGAAAGATAGACAGAGCCACAGATGCTGATAGAGACACAAAGAAGATAGGGGACATGGAAGATTTTAGAGCAACTGGTAGGAAGTGAGGGAGACAGAGAGGCAATACAGACACAGAAAGAGACTCCAGAGAGACAGAGACTGAGAGAGACAGAGACACCAAAAGGATACAGAGCAGTGGATGTTTTTCCAAAAAATCCAGATTCACTCACTTCTGTAATCCCAGTTACAGGGTGCCCTGAAGGATTGTTCACACATGTGGAGCATACAAGTTCACACACACACTCAAGTGAAGGATGTGACACACACACACACACTCTCTCAGATGAAAGCCATGCACTCACAGAGCCATGGGTGAACACTCCTCAGACATGTAGCCACAGCGCTCACACCCAGATCCACACAGACACAGACACAGCA
>NW_021625377.1:0-1562 GCF_004785775.1 Grammomys surdaster
CAGGGATGGAGAGATGAGAGGTAACCAGAAGAACAGAGAGACACAAGGAGGGAAAAGAGACAGGGACAGAAAGACATATGCAAGCAAGAGAGACAGACATAAGGAAGGGAAAGGCTAGAGGAGACAGATAGACAAACGTGCAGCAATGTGGTCCATCTGGTACTCAAATGAAGGCCCTGGCACACACTCTAAGATGGAAGCCATGCACCTACAGACACGTGGCCACAGCACCCAGCTCCACACAGACACACACACAGCACCTACCTACCTGTCTGAACCTCAAACCCATTGCCTAGCCTTCAGGCCTTTGTCCTTGGGAGGCACACTGAGGATGACACAGTCTGGACACTTCTTACTGGAGCTTAGTGAGCAGCCTGAAGGGCTCTCAATCCACAGTCACTGCCACTTCGTGGCCCTATACTCCACGTCATGCTATCTGAATGCAGGAATGATACTCTGTGGTCAGTGTGTACTAAGGGATAGAACCCTATCAGGAATTGTCCAAATAATGTCCAAACACAGAGTAAAGAAGGTGATAGGCAAAACCAGCTGGCACCTGAGAGAACTCAGGCCAGTTCTCGGGCCAGAGCTCAGGGACACAATGGCTGGGGGACATAACATCTACCAGGCCTGGCCTTTCATCTCAACTCTAAGTCACAGGTAACTTTCCAGGTCTCTACTTTGTTCCTAGTAACAATGCTTACCAGTACAGTAAGACACAGACCAGTAAGATAGCAGAGAGAAAACAGTACCACAGGTCTAAAGGAGTAGAGTCTGTGAGAAGGAGTATTGCTTGGGCTCCGCCTTCCCTGGTACAGGGACAGCTGGCTGGGCAGGGCGACAGGACAGGGTAAGGCAGGGAGACAGGAGCATGAAAGAGCCTTTGGGACCACATGGTGGGAACTAGGCTGTGTTCTGATTGAGCCTGTGTGTGTGGCAGTTGCCTCATGGGAAGACACTAGAGACCAGGCAGAGGGAAAGAGTAATCAGGGCTGAGGGGACAGAGGGTCTGATGATGTGGAGGTGGCTATGGCCCATTTGTCAATGTTTCTGGACATGTACTTCATGGACACAGATCTAAGAACCAGGCCTGGCTCTCACCAACCCTTAGGCAGTGTCCAACATGAGGGTGTAGGTCTTTCAGCACTGCATACCATGGACCTCTCACACTGGAAGATCTATCTGAAAGGCTGATGTTGTGGTGTGGGGCCCAGGACTGGGGCCTGGGACACTGGGTGGCAGAGATGTCCAGGATGTAGAGTGCTCAGAGTGCAGGAGGTTACAAGCTGTGCAGTGTTCCTCCATGCGGGGACAGGCTGAGACAGGGACTGAAGTCCATCCATAGCTCAGCACATACCAGGCTCAGGATGACAACCCCGAGCTCGGCCTCCCTACAACAGCTGGCATAGCAGCCTCCCTGCTAGGAAAGCCATTCAGCAGGACAGAGTTCCTGAATGGGAAAGATGGAATCTTCTCTGCACTACATCTAAAATAAGTGGGTCTTCAGCAATAAGATCTTACGTCTAGTCATGGTGGAAGGCCAGGAACAAAGGCAGTGAGCA
>NW_021625378.1:0-1708 GCF_004785775.1 Grammomys surdaster
CAGGGATGGAGAGATGAGAGGTAACCAGAAGAACAGAGAGACACAAGTAGGGAAAAGAGACATGGACAGAAAGACATATGCAAGCAAGAGAGACAGACATAAGGAAGGGAAAGGCTAGAGGAGACAGATAGACAAACGTGCAGCAATGTGGCCCATCTGGTACTCAAATGAAGGCCCGGGCACACACTCTCAGATGGAAGCCATGCACCTACAGATACGTGACCACAGCACCCAGCTCCACAAAGACACACACACAGCACCTACCTACCTGTCTGAACCTCAAACCCATTGCCTAGCCTTCAGGCCTTTGTCCTTGGGAGGCGCACTGAGGATGACACAGTCTGGACACTTCTTACTGGAGCTTAGTGAACAGCCTGAAGGGTTCTCAATCCACAGTCACTGCCACTTTGTGGCCCTGTACTCCACGTCATGCTATCTGAATGCAGGAATGATACTCCGAGGTCAGCGTGTACTAAGAGATAGAACCCTATCAGGAATTATCCAAATAATGTCCAAACACAGAATAAAGAAGGTGATAGGCAAAACCAGCTGGCACCTGAGAGAACTCAGGCCAGTTCTCGGGCCAGAGCTCAGGGACACAATGGCTGGGGGACATAACATCTGCCAGGCCTGGCCTTTCATCTCAACTCTAAGTCACGGGTAACTTTCCAGGTCTCTACTTTGTTCCTAGTAACAATGATTACCAGTACAGTAAGACACAGAACCAGTAAGATAGTAGTCTCCATGGATAAGAAAGAGGGGAGAAAGGCAGATGGGATAGGTCTCTGGATACATCCAGGAACAGCGCATCCAGCCAGTGAACATGGTGTACCCCTAGCACAGGGAGAAAAGAGTACCACAGGTCTACAGGAGTACAGTCTGTGAGAAGGAGTATTGCTTGGGCTCCTCCTTCCCTGGTACAGGGGCAGCTGGCTGGGCAGGGTGACAGGACATGGTAAGGCAGGGAGACAGGGGCATTAAAGAGCCTTTGGGACCACATGGTGGGAACTAGGCTGTGTTATGATTGAGCCTGTGTGTGTGGCAGTTGCCTCATGGGGAAGACACCAGAGACCAGGTAGAGGGAAAGAGTAATCAGGGCTGAGGGGACAGCAGGGTCTGATGATGTGGAGGTGGCTATGGCCCATTTGTCAGGGTATTCAGACATGTACTTCATGGACACAGATCTAAGAACCAGGCCTGGCTCTCACCAACCCTCAGGCAGTGTCTCACATGAGGGTGTAGGTCTTTTAGCACTGCATACCATGGGCCACTCACATGGAAGATCTATCTGAAGGGCTGATGTTGTGGTGTGAGGGCCAGGACTGGGGCCTGGGACACTGGGTGACAGAGGTGACCAGAATGTTGAGTGCTCAGAGTGCAGGTGAGGACAAGCTGTACAATGTTCCTCCATGCGGGGACAGGCTGACAGGGACTGAAGTCCATCCATAGCTCAGCACATACCAGGCTCAGGATGACAACCCTGAGCTCGGCCTCCCTACAACAGCTGGCATAGCAGCCTCCCTGCTAGGAAAGCCAGTCAGCAGGACAGAGTTCCTGGACGGGCAAGATGGAATCTTCTCTGCTCTGCATCTAAAATAAGTGGGTCTTCAGCAATAAGGTCTTACGTCTAGTCATGGTGGAAGGCCAGGAACAAAGGCAGCGAGCAGCCTGGCTTGTGTTCTGTTCTCTAGAGTCTCCCTCACCAAGG
>NW_021625379.1:0-1101 GCF_004785775.1 Grammomys surdaster
CAAGGCCACACAGCTATTCTGGCAGAGGGCTAGAAGAGTCAGCTCATGGAGGCCCTGGTGATGCTGAATGGTCAGTTCATTCCTGCCAGACAGGGCTCCACAGACAGGCAGGTCTCTCACTGCACATGACCTCCCGGAATGTTTCCCACACTGATGTTGGTTCTCCACTATCAGAACAGCCTTCTGGATTCTTGATAAGCCTGAAAAAAAGCTAATAAGGTGACAAGAAATTTTATGCAGAAAACAGAAGCATCTACAGAGTAGAACAGAAGATAATAGATACTAGAAATCTGTTAGAGACCCCAGTGGAGTCTCTCTGTAGAGTAAGCTGTAAGATCAAACCTGAACTGAGCTTCAGGGTTCACTCAAGTACAGAAGCAACCTTCAAGATGCTAAAGATCATGCAGGCAAAGGACAAGATGGAGTCCAGACAGGCTAATGAACAGACAGTCAAGTGTAATATAATGAACCATGCCAACATTGGGTATTGAGTCAAAGAAGGCTCTGGGACAGTCAGGAATTCTCTGCCTCTGGATCTCTTGATGTATATACCAGGTTATCAAATGACAGTTTAGTGGAGTCATTGCCATTACAATGTTAGGTGTCCTCCTCTCCATGGGTTCTGGTGAAGATATGGCACCTTTCTTTAGTTGGATGTGTACAGTAAGTTCTCCAGCCCAGTTTTCCTGGTATGATTTTTAATGATCCATGTATTCCTATAATCTTAATCATCTTTCATAAATTTAAAGGCTGACACCGAATTTAGGGATAAGTTATTCATCGGGCTGTGCCTTTGGAAGGTGCTGTGCAGGTGATGTCATTTCCTTATCCACCAGGGAGCCTTGTCATCTTCCGGCTTCCAAACGGAGTCAAAGGCCATTTGAAAAAGTGAAACCTCTCAGAGCAAGGAACAATCTTTTTAAAAAGCCACTACTTCACACAACATGAGTAATATAAAGCTGGGTACAGCTTGATCTTAACACACAAAAAAAAATATGTAAGAGACAGAGAAGGAGATCAAGGGACACAGAAGTACAGAGAGAATGAGACAATACAGGGATGGAGAGATGAGAGGTAACCAGAAGAACAGAGAGACACAAG
>NW_021625380.1:0-5676 GCF_004785775.1 Grammomys surdaster
GACTTTCTGAGACTTGAGAGAGGGTCTCCCCTCTGCGGGGGTCTTCATTGGGGGCTCGTCCTGGGATTTGCGACCACCCTGATCTCTGAGACCCCCACTGGGAGGTAAGGGCACCGCGGTTTTGTTTGTGTGTTTTGTGTGTCGATCCGTCTCGTTTGGAATTCTGGAAAGTGCACTTCTATGGTTTGGCTTGGCAGCTGTTTCTGTCTCGTAAGAGACAGCAAACCTTTTGTCTCGGCAGGAGGCGAATGGGTGACCAGCAGACGTGCTAGGAGGGTTACCACTGCCACAACCTGGGAGACGTCCCAGGTGAGGAGGGACCCCAGGGATGCCTGGTGGGTGCCCGTCTGGAGGCCAGAGAGGACACGGTGGCTTGCTGGAGGAGGTGTGAGAGACCTCCTGGCCATCTGTTTTTCTGTATTGGTTTTGGCCTTCTTGGTTGAGACGGTTTGTGTAGTTGTTTTGTCTGTGTTTTGTGTTACTCGTGATGTGATAGGGACAATGGACTGTGTGCTTGTGCTTATGAGGTGTCTGTGCCCATGGCGTGGGGCAACTGTCTGTGTACTGTGTTTGTGAAGTTTCTGTGCGCCCTTGGCAGGGGCGACTGACTGTGTAGCCTGGTTTCTGTGCTCGTGGCAGGAGTGGGAACCAGGCAAGCCATGGAGGGCAGTTTGCGACCCTGGGAGAGGGTCAGGTTACGAATTCCAGGAGGGAATTCGTGGGAAGTGGAAGCAGTGGGACAGATGTGTCGGCACACTGCAGGCCACAGTTCTCTAGAAGACACTCTGGAGTACGTTTGTATGAGAGATAGGGTCAGAAATGACCCGTTCTCTGTCTGAAGGTGGTCTATGGCCACCGCCGCCTGGGACGGCGTCTGTTGAAGCTCTCGTGGCTGTGTGTGTCTGGGTCTAATTCTGTGTTGTTCATTGCTGGTGATGTAAGAAATCTGTTAATTAGGTCCAGCATGGACTGGCCATGTCATCTGGTTATTAGGTTCTCTCACCAGCAGTCTTTCATGCCTTGATTGTGTAACCTGTCTCTGCACCTGTGACAGGAGCGAGAACTGTCTGTATGTGGTATATCCACCGCCCGTGATGGGGGTGAACTGACTGTGTTTTTCTCTGTTTTCTTGATGAACTGTTTGTGTGTTTTTGGACTGTGACTGACATTATTTTGGACTGAATCTACTGTGTTAAATATCCTGAGTTAACAAGAGTTAACATGAGTTAGCATGGCCATTGGCAGAAAAACAGCTAAAACAATTGTCTGATCTCCGCGGTGTGTTAGCAAAAGAAAGAGAACTCTCTGGCCCCTACAGGAGAGATTCTTGGTTATGCTTTCTATGTCTATTGTGAGTCCTTGGCGCCAAATTTGTCCACGTGTGTCGTTGTTTGTCTTTGTTTTATTAGAATAAATGTCTGTTCTATGTTTCATGTATAGAAAGAAAGATAAAAAGGGTAAAAACTTATAGGCAAGTCCCCCTGCTCTGTGGATGAAAGTGAGACACAGCAGGAGGAGCCCTGGCAAAAATGATTCTTTACACAAGCTGCTCTTAGAGAGGCTAAGAACTTTTTGGCTTTCTTGGTAAAGAAACTGATTTTCTTTTCTTCCCCCAAGATTGAAAAGGAGATTTCAGTGTAAAGTTTTATCTGGGATCAAATAAGGCCTTGATAGGCCGCTAAAAGGACAGGTAGGATTTTTAGAGACCCTCAGGCAGGAGTCTTGGTTACACAATTGGCTTATGAGAATGATAACTACAGTCTAAGCCATGCTTTCACAGTGCTGAGGTGTTAAGGAATGTTCTGGGTTTGGGGACATAGGTCATTTTAGGAAAGACTCCAAAAAAATAGAGACATAGACAGACAGAAGAATCACTCCTCTGGAATCTGTTCTCAGTGCAGGAGAGATAATCGTTGGGCCAGGCCTCAGGAAATAGGCCCAAATTAAGAACTTTCACATTTGAGTTAAGACAAAGCTCAGAGAGGGCTCAGCAGAAGCTGGTGTGACATTCCTGTTGTCATGGTCACTCTGACTAGTCCCTGGAAGGGTGTTTTCTGGAATTTGTTTTATTGCCTTGCTTCTTCCTTGGGGAAGACAGGTCAGCCTCAGACCCAAGGACATTTAAAAGAGACAGTTTATGGTCCAGGAGCTATATAATGATTATGCTGGAAAAATTAATTACAACCTGACTTGCCTACTCCAGCTGCCATTCCAAGAAATGCATATGGAATTATTATAGATTTAGAAGAGTGGGTTTTTTTTTACTGTTCCTTTAAGATGAGAGGTTTACATGCAGTGAGTATGCTTGTAATTTTTTTTTTTGAGAGTCCATGAAGCAATATCACTAGAAAGTTTTGCCTCAAGGAATGGCTAATATCCTTACAAGAAGTTAAGAGTAAGAAAAGTAAAAACAAAAAACAGTTTCAATTGACTTTTAGAGCCCTGCCTTGGTCTCATTGATTATTGAGTTTAGCAGGTGACAAGGTGCTTCTTCTGAAATTACAGCCAGAAAAAGTAAGAAAATTTTGTTTGAAAAAAATATAAGCTGTGCATTTACTTCATTTTTGTTTATGACTGGTTTTTAAAGCATAAAAATGTTCTGCATGTCTTGGTTATAGATCATTTGGCCTATAAGGTATTGGGTATGGTTAAGAATTTGCAACCTTGGTAAAAGAAAGTTGGCTTAAAGCTGGTAACTCAGGTTTGGAGTCATTCAGAAACCAGATGTATAGAGATAGGATTTAAAACAATGTCTCTTATGAGTTATTAAAAGCTGCACTATCATGCATTCATGTATAAGAACTGACAGCCAACTTTGTAACCTGAAAGTAATGCATTTTAGTGTTGACTTTAGAGAAAATAGATTGTCTGCATTGTTAAAAATTGGTTTTGTTTCTCAAAATTATGGTTACACTCTAGTATTGCAAAAAGAAACTTAAAAAAAGTATAGTGAAACAGTGGCTGCATTTGGCAGTTCAATCGTGAGCTCCAGAAATTTTGACTCACTCATGTTTATGGTTGAAAAGAAGATAGAGCAGGTGGAAATGATTGCTAGAGTAAGAAAAAATAAGAACAGCTGTGACACAGTATCAGCCTGCTGTCAATTAGATACAGTGGTAGAGACAAATTTAGCCCCCCCCCTTAAGAAAGAGAAAAGATATCTGTGGGGTTCTTAGAAAACTAATCACCCCTCCTTTCCAGACAAACCAGCCAATCTGACATGACTGGTAGAGTCTTTGATGTTTTCCCTCCAGCCCACCTGGGATGATTGTCAATAGCATTTACAGGTTCTCTTTACTACTGAAGAGAAGGAAAGAATTCTGTTAGAAGCTTGTAAGAACGTTCCTGGTGACAACGGGCAGCCTATGCAGCTTCCCAATGAGATTGATGCTGGATGGATTCCCCCTTAACTGCAGGTAAGGGGCGGCTGGTAGTCTACCATCGGGCTCTAGCAGGTCTCCAAGGGCAGCAAGATGGCCCACCAATTTGGTCAAGGTAAGAGAAGTCCTTCAGGGACCAAACGAGCCACTGTCTGTGTTTCTTGAGAGGTTACTGAAAGATTTAGTTAAAGAGGCAGAGAACGTATACTATAAGAAAGAAAGAAGAGAGAGAAAAAGGCAGGTGAAATTGCAGGCAGGAAGGATTTTGGCCGCAGTGTAGGAGAGAAAGACAAAAGATAGGATAAGAACTAGACAGACAGAGAACCTGGGTGACAAAGACGGAAGCCCCAGATATCAGTGAATGGCTAGCAGAATTCCCAAAAGTTTGGGTTGAAACTGAAGAAGCCAGACACTAATGATTACAAGCCAATACAAGATCTAAAAGTCAATAAGAGAATACAAGACACTTAACCTCCTCAGTTCGCTCCCCCAGAGAGGACTTTTGGCAGCATCAACTTTCCAGCAGCCCCCTGACTGATGGATGACTAATACTCGCGTGATGCACTATCAGAGCCTGTTGTTGACTGAAAGGGGTGATCTTTGCACCCCCGGCCATCTTGAATCCTGCCACCTTTCTGCCTGTGACTGACGACTCTTCTCCCATCCATCACTGTGTTGATATCCTGGCAGAAGAAACAGGTACTCGGAGCGACCTGAAGGACCAGCCCTGGCCAGGAAGTCTGAACTGCTATACAGATGGCAGCAGTTTCGTGGTGGAAGGTAAGCGAATGGCGGGAGATTCAGTGGCAGATGAAAAGCTAGTACCGATATGCCTTTGCCACGGCTCATATACATGGTGCAATCTATAGACAAAGAGGGCTGCTGACAACGCAGAAATACTGAGCCTCTTTGAACCAAAACCAAAGGGCTCAGGACACTGTTGCAAAAAGGAAATCAGATGGCTGACATGGCTGCCTAGAAAGCTGCCCAGGGAGCAATGATTCTAGCAGTAAGGGTTCCAGAGACTATTTTGACACTCGAGATACCAGTTTCAGATATGCCACCAACGACCATCAAGTGATGGACAATTTGGGCTTTCACTCTGAAACCCCTTATGGGGTAATAAAAAACTGAGATGGTAAATTAATTCTCCCACAAGAAGAAGGACTGTCTGATTTGGCGAAAGCTGTGGTGAGAAACTATAGAGCTTGTGCCTTAACCAATGGGAAGAGACTGAGGGGCGACTGGCCCAGAGCTTACTGGGAGATGGACTTCACAGTAGTCAAGCTGGCAAAATATGGAAAGAAGATCCTGGAAGAAAACTTTCCAAGGTTTGGAATACCCAAGGTAACTAACTGGGTCTGTTAATGGTCTTTGTTGCCCAGTTGAGTTAGGGACTGGCCACACAGCTGGGGATTAATTGGAAATTACATTTTGCTTATAAACCCGAGAGTTCAGGACAGATAGAGAGGATAAATAGAACAGTTAAGGAGACCTTAACCAAATTAGCATTGGAGACCGGTGGTAATGACTAGACAGCCCCCCTTCCCTTTGCCTTGTTCTGAGTGTGGAACACTCTAGAGTGATTTAAGCTTACACCCTTTGAGATTTTGTGTGGGGTACCTCTGCCACTTACTGGGGCGGGCAGAATGAATGATCCTAATGCTGTCCTTTCTAAATCCTTGTTTGCCTACATAAAAGCACTTAAAATGGTCTGACGCGAGGTCTGAGAACAGCTGAAAGGGGCCTACGAGACTAGAGACCCGAGTGTGACGTGGTTCTAGTTCAACACCACCAAGCTGCCTTCGATGTCCGACCATGTTTGGCCTGTGGAGAAATGAGCTATACCTGTGGGAGCAGGCGACCAGCTGCAAGGACTTGAATCCTCTGGGTGAGGCCGGTGCAGCATTCCAGAGGACACTAGAAACCCTGCGAGTGTGGCCAATGGCGTGCAGCCCAACCATGAGGCAGCCTCTCAGGACATGCTTCAGGAATTAGACATTAACACTCTGATATTTTCCCTGGTCCTCTTTTGATTCTGGTTTTTTCTTCTTAAACAGATCAGTTACCTTTGTTAGAGAGTTAGTGCTGTTCAGCTTTTATTGCTATGCCATCAATATCAAACCCTCAGACAGGGAAATAGAAGCTATGAAGATACTGAAATGCAAGATCTGTAATCAGATTTACATTAGAAGAAGTGGAGTTAAGTTTTTATGATTAAAAACTATCATTAGAAAAAAATGGGGGAATGTAGAAGGAAAAATTATGGATACTGGGTATATAGAATCCTTTTTAG
>NW_021625381.1:0-1037 GCF_004785775.1 Grammomys surdaster
GTACCACAACTTGTATTAACTAAAACTCATGTAATTAGAATTAAATCCGAACTATTTTTAGGTTTTGATGTAAATAAGTTTTATGCAGTATTACCACAAAATCATTAGCCTATGGTCTTTATAGTATATCTACGCTGCTTTCTAAAATCACAGAATTCAGTAGATCCCATTAGCTATACAGTGTGCACCTAGATGTCTATGTTGTATATTGGAGTGTCCTTGAAGACAGCTACTCTAATTCTGTCTTTTCGGTGAATGTGTCAGATTACTATAGTCTCTATGACTCTAGGGGCCTCTAATTTTCTTACATCAAATGTTATCAAGCATTTGAAATTTAGCATATGGAGCTACATTCTAATTTTTGGCTCTGAAATTTTTCACTCCCACAGGAAATTCAGAAATGGCACAATGATCAATGTAGTTTATATGAATTCACCACTTGTTAAAATCTTCATGTTTTCAGAGTTAATGTCCCATTGAGCACATGTGACTACTTTAATTGTATATAACCTCTCACCTTTAAGGGGCACATATCTTCTAAGAACAGTATAATCTTTTATTTAGAATAACCACTGTGCTGTAATCAAACTCAAAACTCTGTAATTAAAAACTAATGCTTTTTAGCATACAGCACATACTCAAGTTTTACCAAACTCCCCAGGAATGTCAATATCTAGGCCAGCATAGTGGGAGCTAAGTTTCTCAGACACTCAAACACTAGTGTGCATATTCAAATATTATGTATCACATGATTTATATATTTCATGGTAATAATTTCAATATTCATATAAATATCATATAAGAGTATTGAATTTTTTAATCTTGGTATTAAAGTATCAGTTAGTTCATTAAATTGTAATGTCTAGATTTTTACCTACATATCTTTCTATTCTATCATTTTGCCTTTGTTCAACACTGTTTTAAAGTCATTTGTGTATATGTGTGAGTGTGTGAGTATGAGTGTGTGTGTGTGTATGAGTGTGTGTGAGAGTGTGTGTGTGTTTCAGTGTGTCTGTGTTTTAGTGAGTGTGTGCATG
>NW_021625382.1:0-1031 GCF_004785775.1 Grammomys surdaster
GTACCACAACTTGTATTAACTAAAACTCATGTAATTAGAATTAAATCTGAGCTATTTTTAGGTTTTGATGTAAATAAGTTTTATGCAGTATTACCACAAAATCATTAGCCTATGGTCTTTATAGTATATCTACGCTGCTTTCTAAAATCACAGAATTCAGTAGATCCCATTAGCTATACAGTGTGCACACAGATGTCTATGTTGTATATTGGAGTGTCCTTGAAGACAGCTACTCTAATTCTGTCTTTTTGGTGGATGTGTCAGATTACTATAGTCTCTATGACTCTAGGGGCCTCTAATTTTCTTACATCAGATGTTATCAAGCATTTGAAATTTAGCATATGGAGCTACATTCTAATTTTTGCCTCTGAAATTTTTCACTCCTACAGGAAATTCAGAAATGGCACAATGATCAATGTAGTTTGTATGAATTCACCACTTGTTAAAAATCTTCATGTTTTCAGAGTTAATGTCCCATTGAGCACATGTGACTACTTTAATTGTATATAACCTCTCACCTTTAAGGGGCACATGTCTTCTAAGAACAGTATAATCTTTTATTTAGAATAACCACTGTGCTGTAATCAAACTCAAAACTCTGTAATTAAAAAATAATGCTTTTTATCATACAGCACATACTCAAGTTTTACCAAACTCCCAAGGAATGTCAATATCTAGGCCAGCATAGTGGGAGCTAAGTTTCTCAGACACTCAAACACTAGCATGCATATTCAAATATTATGTATCACATAATTTATATATTTCATGGTAATAATTTCAATATTCATATAAATATCATATAAGAGTATTGATTTTTTTTATCTTGGTATTAAAGTATCAATTAGTTCATAAAATTGTCTAGATTTTTACCTACATATCTTTCTACTCTATCATTTTGCCTTTGTTCAACACTGTTTTAAAGTCATTTGTGTATATGTGTGAGTGTGTGAGTATGAGTGTGTATGTGTATGAGTGTGTGTGAGTGTGTGTGTGTGTTTCAGTGTGTCTGTGTTTTAGTGAGTGTGTGCATG
>NW_021625383.1:0-303 GCF_004785775.1 Grammomys surdaster
GCTATGTCTGTCTGTGCACTATGTCTGTCTGTGCACTATGTCTGTCTATCTGTGCACCATGTCTGTCTGTGAGCTATGTCTGTCTGTGAGCTATGTATGTCTGTGAGCTATGTATATCTGTGCGCTATGTATGTCTGTGCGCTATGTATGTCTGTGAGCTATGTATGTCTGTGCACTATGTCTGTCTGTGCGCTATGTATGTCTGTGCGCTATGTCTGTCTGTGCACTATGTATGTCTGTGCACTATGTCTGTCTGTGCACTATGTCTGTCTATCTGTGCACCATGTCTGTCTGTGCACTATG
>NW_021625383.1:403-2174 GCF_004785775.1 Grammomys surdaster
CTATGTCTGTCTGTGCACTATGTCTGTCTATCTGTGCACCATGTCTGTCTGTGCGCTATGTCTGTCTGTGAGCTATGTATGTCTGTGCACTATGTATGTCTGTGCACTATGTATGTCTGTGCACTATGTCTGTCTGTGCACTATGTCTGTCTATCTGTGCACCATGTCTGTCTGTGCACTATGCCTGTCCGTGTGCTATGTCTGTCTGTGCACTATGTATGTCTGTGCAGTATGTCTGTCTGTGCACTATGTCTGTCTATCTGTGCACCATGTCTGTCTGTGCACTATGTCTGTCTGTGCACTATGTCTGTCTATCTGTGCACCATGTCTGTCTGTGAGCTATGTCTGTCTGTGAGCTATGTATGTCTGTGCGCTATGTATGTCTGTGCGCTATGTATGTCTGTGAGCTATGTATGTCTGTGCGCTATGTATGTCTGTGAGCTATGTATGTCTGTGAGCTATGTATGTCTGTGCACTATATCTGTCTGTGCGCTATGTATGTCTGTGCGCTATGTCTGTCTGTGCATTATGTCTGTCTGTGTGCTATGTCTGTCTGTGCGCTATGTCTGTCTGTGTGCTATGTATGTCTGTGCGCTATGTCTGTCTGTGCACTATGTCTGTCTGTGAGTTATGACTGTCTGTGAGCTATGTATGTCTGTGCGCTATGTATGTCTGTGCACTATGTCTGTCTGTGCACTATGTCTGTGTGCTATGTATGTCTGTGCGCTATGTATGTCTGTGCACTATGTCTGTCTGTGAGCTATGTATGTCTGTGCACTATGTATGTCTGTGCGCTATGTATGTCTGTGCGCTATGTATGTCTGTGCACTATGTCTGTCTGTGAGTTATGACTGTCTGTGAGCTATGTATGTCTGTGCGCTATGTCTGTGTGCTATGACTGTCTGTGCGCTATGTATGTCTGTGCACTATGTCTGTCTGTGAGCTATGACTGTCTGTGAGCTATGTATGTCTGTGCGCTATGTATGTCTGTGCACTATGTCTGTCTGTGCACTATGTCTGTGTGCTATGTATGTCTGTGCACTATGTATGTCTGTGCACTATGTCTGTCTGTGCGTTATGTATGTCTGTGCGCTATGTATGTCTGTGTGCTATGTATGTCTGTGCACTATGCATGTCTATGCACTATGTGCTTGCTTGGTACCTGCAGAGGCCAGAAGAGAGCGTCAAATCCCTTAGAACTGGAGTTAAGGATGTAGGTGCTTGGGTCCTCTGGAAAGCAGCCAGTACTCTTTTGTTTGTTTGTTTTTTGTTTTTCAAGACAGGGTTTCTCTTTATAGCCCAGGCTGTCCTGGAATTCACTCTGTAGACCAGGCTGGCCTTGAACTCAGAACTCTGCCTGCCTCTGCCTCTCAAGTGCAGCCAGTACTTTTAGCAGATGAGTTATATGAGTTATTTCTTCAGCTCCCCCAAACCTCCATCTCTTTTCACACTATAATCTCACGCTCTGCATACGCTTCTTGCTTTGGGCACATACTGGAGAAGTGGATCTAGTTGTTAAGGACTCAGTGTTTGAGAGTCAGACTTCCTGGGTTCAACTTCACTGTGACCAATAAATAGTTAGCCATGTGTTCTTAGGAGAATTACTGAATTCCTCTGTGTTCCAGCATTCTCATATGCTAGACTGTAATATTGTATATGTAATATTGCCCACTTCCCTGACTCCTTGCTTGGGGTTATGGGTTAAATTGTATTCTTCCAAAAACAAACAAACAAACAAACAAACAAACAAAACAATCAAACAAACAAAAAA
>NW_021625384.1:0-2333 GCF_004785775.1 Grammomys surdaster
CAACAGCCACAACAAACAAGACTTTCCTAGATATGGAGGGCATCCTGCTTGTTCCAGGGGTCTATGGCTTTCCTGTTGGAAACAGGAGTGACCACTTGTGTAGGCTTTTTGTCAACATGACACAAACCTAGACATGTTTGGGAAGACAGCATACTGATTGAGAAAATGCCTCTGTAGAATTAGCCTGTAGGTAAGTCTGCAGGGTGGTTTCACCCTTGATGATTGATGTGGGAGGGCCTGGTTCACTGGGAACAATTACCACCCTTGGGCTCATGGTCCTGGGTGGTATAAGAAAGTAGGCTGAGTAAGGTAAGGGAAGAAGCCAGTAAGCAACATCCTCTATGGTCTCTGCATCAGTGCCTGTCTCCAGGTTCCTGCCTTGAACTCCTGCTCTGACTTCCTTGGGGCTGGAATATAACCTAAGAGCTGCCATGAAATAAATGCTTTCTGCCCCAAGTTGCTTTTGGTCCTGGTATTTTATTACAGCACCAGAAAACTGGGACACTACTCAGAAAAGACTGACCTACTGTGAGCAGCTTTTTCTTGTTAGATCTTGGAACCAGAGGACCAAATGACCACAGTGATAGAACTCTTAGTAGGGATGCTGTCACTGCCAAGGACTAGGGAAGAGTATGGGGCCGGAGACTGGAGTGTCTCGACTTCTTCTGTGGCTCTTCACAGTGCCATGCAGGCTATTACTGCATTATTATGCAGCCACTTTTCTGTATCCATGTCTTACTTACTTGTTCTTCTGTGTTTTTGAGACAGGGTTTCATTCTATAGCCCAGACTAGACTGGAAGTCACCATATAGCTCAGCCCATGGTATCTTCCAGCCTCAGCCTCCCGTATGCGTGGGTTACAAGGGTGAGCTTTTAATTCCTGGCTTTATATGTAAGAGTTTAAAAACATTCTTTTTATTATTAAATTGTGTGTGTGTGTGTGTGTGTTTGCATGTGCACGCAGGTGGTGGAGGAGCCCAGAAGGGGGCGCCAGCTGGAGCTAAAGGTGGTTGTAAGCTACTTGGTGTAGCAGCTGAGAACAGAAGCCTTTCCTTTAGAAGACCACCTAGTATTCTTAACCACTGAGCCATCTCTCCAGCCCTGTATCTGAGGTCTGCAGTCTTTAATTAAGGCACTGTTAATTCCTGCTCTTGTCACTGCAAAGCATCAGGGTTTTTTGTTTGTTTATTTTAATGTTTAAATTTTATTATTGTACTTGTGCACACACAGATGCACATGTGACAGTTCATATGTGGAGGTCAGAGGACATTTTATTTTTTTAAAGAGGAAAGGTATTATTTGGCTTATACTTTCATACTGTAGTTCATCATTGAAGGAAGTCAGGAAGGAACTCAAATAGGGCAGAGTCCTGGAGGCAGGAGCTGGTGAAGAAGCCAAGAGAGGGACTGGTTTGCTTCCCCTTGCTTGCTCATAGAACTCAAGACCGCCAACCCAGGTATGGCACCATCCACAATGGGCTGAGCCCTCCTCCTCTATCAGTGGGTTGGGCCTTCCACCATCAATCACCAATTAAGGAAATGCCCTACAGACAGATCTTATGGAGGAGTTTTCTCCATCAAGGTTCCCTCCTTCTGGCTAACTCTAGCTAGCATCAAGTTGATATAAGGCTAGCCAGCACACCGCACACAGTCTCTGTCTCTGCCTACTTTGCAGAGGACAATTCTTTTTCTTTTTAAAATTTAATTTAATTTTTTTAAACTCATTCACTTTACTGCCCCCCTCCTGGTCACCTCCTCCCATAATCCTTCCCCATCCCTCCCTTCTTCTCTAAGCAGGTGGGGTTGCCCCTGGGTGTCCCCCCTCACCCTCACAGTTATGTCTCTTCTAGGCTAGGCGCTTCTTCTCCCACTGAGGCCAGACAAGGCAGCCCAGGTAGAAGAACATATCCCACGTACAGGCAACAGCTTTTGGGATAGCCCCCACTCCAGTTTTCCAGCAGTTGTAGCTTCATCCTTCTGATGTTTATAGTCAGAGACTGCTCACCGGCAGAGACTTCTCACAGAGACTAGCTAACCCCTCTCAGTGCTAATTATAAGAAGTGCTCTAGGATGGCACTTCACAGTGGATGCACCCTCAGAGTACAAACAGCCTATCTTTTTTGTACATGGGTCTGTCCTTTCTTCATTTATTCCTGGTCAGGTTTCTGGGACCCAAGTGGTTCAGGACTCAGCAGAGGAATGCTACCTTCCCTTTTAGCTTCTAGTATAGCAAACAACCCTTCATATTTCCTGGTTTGCAGGTACACCACTGCAAGCTCTCTCTCTCCCTCTCCCTCTCCCTCTCCCTCACCCTCTCCCTCTCCCTCTCCCTCT
>NW_021625385.1:0-1702 GCF_004785775.1 Grammomys surdaster
TGAAGCACAGGTGGAGTGAGAGCCTGACACCTGCTGAAGCACAGGTGAAAAGAAAGAGACACAACACAAGCCCAAGTGAGAGCTCAAGCAAAGGCGAGCTCCACACACAGGTGCAGTCTTCTGCTGTCACAGAGCCTCAGGCCTGACAGCAAAGGAGGCTAAGCAACCACCCCTCAGAAGCTAACCTCCTGCTGTCTCCTGGAGAAGGGAGTATATGGCCATCTTAGAAACAGGGCATTGGATAATGCACATTGAACTACTTTTGATATTACAATTCACCACAGTCAGAATGGCTGGCATCATGAAATCTGTCATCAATTGCCTTAAAGAGATGGCTAAGAGGTTAAGAGCCCACATTATTCTTCCAGAAGACCTGAGTTCAGTTCCTAGGTTCTAGCACCGACATCTGGCAGCTCACAAATGCCTGTAACTGCAGCTCCAGGGGATCTGAAGCTTCTGGCCTCTATGAACAAGGCATGCAAATACCGCCCTCTCCAAATACCGCCCCCCCCATACACATACATATAATTAATTCAAGAATAAAATGAATCTTAAAAAGTATTTTTTAAGAAAGAAATTTGAGAGATGATGTGGAAAAAGAAAAATCTTTATTCACTGCTAGTGGGAGTGCAAACCAATACAGCCATTATGTAAATCAGCCTTAAAAAACAGAACTACCCCAGGACCCAGGCATCGAATACCTGAGCACGCTACGCCCTATCACAGATACCTGCACATCCAAGTTTACTGCTGCTCTACGTTAGCAAGGAAATGGAACCAACCCAGACATCCATCAACAGGTGAACAGAGAGTAAAATGTGCCACATACACAAAATGGGCTACTGTTCACTGTTCCTTACACTTGAAAGACACAGTGAGTGGCCCAAACCCCTTAAGAAAAGCACACACATTCTCTTCTGTGTGCGGGTCACAGCAACAGCTCATGAATGTAACTGCTGAATGGGATGCAGGAAGGTCATTCAGAACAGGTAACACTGGGTGCTAAGGAAGGACACACTGCGGGCAGAGGGACACATGCTAATCGCTTTCTAGTTCCACCTCTGCGGTAGCTGACTCTCTCTTTATGGCAGACAAGTGTATAAGTAGGTAACTGACAGTGAGTGTACAACCTGAGCAAAGCTCCACGGCTTTGGAGTGTCTGCCAGACACAGCTCACCGGTGGACAGAGTTTGGATGGCACATGTGTTTCTTTGAGTAGCTATCTTAATCCATCTGCGTGGATAATTTCTATAATTGAGTTCATAAAGTGAGCTTACTTCATTTTTAAAAATAATTTAAAAATAAATAAAAGTCACTTTCTGTCCAACAGAAGAGAGCCCAGAGGGCAGCCTCATGCTCGACACTTACACAGCTAAATGCAGAAAGTCTCACTCTGTGCTCCTGAGGGTGCTAACGAGAGTGAACAGGCAGGCTGCTATGAACAACTTCGCCACACAGAGCTTCTCAAAGTCACAAACACGAACTACGCAGCAAGGCCTAAGGGCAGCCCTGACTGTGGCAGGGTCAGTCTATTGGGACTTCAGTTACCGAGGCTGCAGCGGGGACAAGTTCTGTCCCCAAGCTCCCCGGAGAGAAAACAGTCATTGTATCCTACTCAAAGAGCTCCTCAAGGAATGGGTGCAGGGTAACCGGGTGCTTCGACTTGCATTAGGAACCCTGCAGAGAGCAAGGGCCTCCAGGC
>NW_021625386.1:0-5857 GCF_004785775.1 Grammomys surdaster
GACTTTCTGAGACTTGAGAGAGGGTCTCCCCTCTGCGGGGGTCTTCATTGGGGGCTCGTCCTGGGATTTGCGACCACCCTGATCTCTGAGACCCCCACTGGGAGGTAAGGGCACCGCGGTTTTGTTTGTGTGTTTTGTGTGTCGATCCGTCTCGTTTGGAATTCTGGAAAGTGCACTTCTATGGTTTGGCTTGGCAGCTGTTTCTGTCTCGTAAGAGACAGCAAACCTTTTGTCTCGGCAGGAGGCGAATGGGTGACCAGCAGACGTGCTAGGAGGGTTACCACTGCCACAACCCGGGAGACGTCCCGGGAGAGGAAGGGACCCCAGGGACGCCTGGTGGGTGCCCATCTGGAGGCCGGGGAGGACACGGTGGTCCTCTAGCTAGAGGAGGTGTGAGAGACCTCCTGGCCATCTGTTTTTCTGTATTGGTTTTGGCCTTCTTGGTTGAGACGGTTAGTGTAGTTGTTTTGTCTGTGTTTTGTGTTGCTTGTTGACAGTTATGGGACAGACTGTAGTGACTCCCTTAAGCCTGACTTTAGACCACTGGACAGAGGTGAAGGACAGAGGCAATGAGTTATCGGTTAACATCAGGAAGGGACGTTGGCAGACTTTCTGTGCCTCAGAGTGGCCAAAACTTGATGTGGGATGGCCACCTGAGGGGACTTTTGACGCGACTACTATTTCTGCAGTAAAAGCTACTATTTTTCAGGAAGGACCAGGGTCACATCCCGATCAACAGCCATACATCGTGGTTTGGCAGAACCTGATCCAGAATCCCCCTCCGTGGGTGAGACCATGGGTTAAGAGACAGCCAGGCTCCCGAGCCCTGGCTCTCTGCAGTTCCGGGCCTAAAACGCCCAAACCCAAACTGAAACCGGACTCGGAAACTAAACCCTCAGCTCCGCCTAAGATCTATCCCGAGATAGAGGAGCCACCTGAGTGGCCAAGTCCGCCACTGCCCCCCCCTTATCATCAACCACCACAGGCTCCCCCGGCCTCGGCACCAAGTCCGGAACCACAGGGAGCAGCCAGGGGCGGGGGGCCGGCAACTGGCACTAGGAGCCGGAGAGGGTTGAGTCCGGAAGGACCCGACTCCACTGTTTTCTCTACTTCTCCGAGCTATAGGTCCGGCACCTACCAATGTGCCTATTGCAAGGAGAGAGGACATTGGGCCAGAGAGTGTCCCGCCAAGAAGGGACTTAAGGCTCTGGCCCTAGGTAGCAATGAAGACTAGGGGGGTCAGGGCTTGGCCCCCCTCCCCGAGCCTAGGGTAACCCTGAAAGTGGAGGGGACCCCCATGGACTTTCTTGTCGACATGGGAGCAGAATTCTCAGTGCTCAAGAAACCCCTGGGGAAGTTGGGAAGTAAGCAAACCATAGTTATTGGAGCCACTGGACAGAACTCATATTCGTGGACCACCACGAGAACAGTAGACCTGGGAAAAGGACAGGTGTCTCATTCCTTCCTAGTGATACCTGAGTGTCCTACCCCTTTGCTGCGTAGGGACCTTTTAACTAAGTTAAAGGCACAACTAATTCTGTGTTGTTCATTGCTGGTGATGTAAGAAATCTGTTAAATTAGGTCCAGCATGGGCTGGCCATGTCATCTGGTCATTAGGTTCTCTCACTGGCAGTCTTTCATGTCTTGATTGTGTAACCCGTCTCTGCACCTGTGATAGGGGTGAGAATACTCTGTACCTGGTATATTCACCGCCCATGATGGGGGTGAACTGACTGTGTTTTTTCTGTTTTCTTGATGAACTGTTTGTGTGTTTTTGGACTGTGACTGACGTTATTTTGAACTGACTCTACTGTGCTAAATATCCTGAGTTAACAAGAGTTAACATGAGTTAACATGGCCATTGACAGAGAAATAGCTAAAACAATTGTCTGATCTCCGCGGTGTGTTAGCAAAAGAAAAGGAACTCTCTGGCTCCTACCGGAGAGATTCTTGGTTATGCTTTCTATGTCTATTGTGAGTCCTTGGCGCCAAATTTGTCCACGTGTGTCGTTGTCTGTCTTTGTTTTATTAGAATAAATGTCTGTTCTATGTTTTATGTTCAGAAAGATAAAAAGGGTTAAAACTTATAGGCAAGTCCCCCTGCTCTGTGGATAAAAGTGAGGCACAGCAGGAGGAGCCCTGGCAAAAATGATTCTTTGCACAGGCTGCTCTTGGAGAGGCTAAGAACTTTTTTGCTTTCATGGTAAAGAAACTGATTTTTTTCTTCCCCCAAGATTGAAAAGAAGATTTCAGTGTAAGTTTTATCTGGGATCAGATAAGGCCTTGATGAACTACTTTAGGAATTTGTAGATAGGCCTAAATTAAGAACTTTCAAATTTGAGTTAGGACAAAGCTCAGAGAGGGCTCAGCAGAAGCTGGTGTGACATTCCTGTTGTCATGGTCACTCTGACTAGTCCCTGGAAAGGTGTTTTCTGGAATTTGTTTTATTGCCTTGCTTCTTCCTTGGGGAAGACAGGTCAGCCTCAGACCCAAGGGCATTTAAAAGAGACAGTTTATGGTCCAGGAGCTATATAATGATTATGCTGGAGAAATTAATTACAGCCTGACTTGCCTACTCCAGCTGCCATTCCAAGAAATGCATATGGAATTATATCACTAGAAAGTTTTGCCTCAAGGAATGGCTAATAGCCTTACAAGAAGTTAAGAGTAAAGAAAAGTAAAAACAAAAAACCAGTTTCAATTGACTTTTAGAGCCCTGCCTTGGTCTCATTGATTATTGAGTTTAGCAGGTGACAAGGTGCTTCTTCTGAAATTACAGCCAGAAAAAGTAAGAAAATTTTGTTTGAAAAAATATAAGCTGTACATTTACTTCATTTTTGTTTATGACTGGTTTTTAAAGCATAAAAATGTTCTGCATGTCTTGGTTATAGATTATTTGGCCTATAAGGTATTTGGTATGGTTAAGAATTTGCAACCTTGGTAAAAGAAAGTTGGCTTAAAGCTTGTAACTCAGGTTTGGAGTCATTCAGAAACCAGATGTATAGAGATAGGATTTAAAACAATGTCTCTTATGAGTTGTTAAAAGCTGCACTATCATGCATTCATGTATAAGAACTGACAGCCAACTTTGTAACCTGAAAGTAATGCATTTTAGTGTTGACTTTAGAGAAAATAGATTGTCTGCATTGTTAAAAAATTGGTTTTGTTTCTCAAAATTATGGTTACACTCTAGTATTGCAAAAAGAAACTTAAAAAAAGTATAGTGAAACAGTGGCTGCAGTTGGCAGTTCAATCGTGAGCTCCAGAAATTTTGACTCACTCATGTTTATGGTTGAGAAGAAGATAGAGCAGGTGGAAATGATTGCTAGAGTAAGAAAAAATAGGAAAAGCCGTGACACAGTACTAGCCTGCTGTCAATTAGATACAGTGGTAAAGACAAATTTAGCCCCCCTCCCCTTAAGAAAGAGAAAAGATATCTGTGGGGTTCTTAGAAGACCCCTCCTTTCCAGACAACCCAGCCAGTCTGACGTGACTGGTAGAGTCTTTGATGTTTTCCCTCCAGCCCACCTGGGATGACTGTCAATAGCATTTACAGGTTCTCTTTACTACTGAAGAGAAGGAAAGAATTCTGTTAGAAGCCTGTAAGAACGTTCCTGGTGACAACGGGCAGCCTATGCAGCTTCCCAATGAGATTGATGCTGGATTCCCCCTTAACTGCAGGTAAGGGGCGGCTGGTGGTCTACCATCGGGCTCTAGCGGGTCTCCAAGGGCAGCGAGATGGCCCACCAATTTGCCCAAGGTAAGAGAAGTCCTTCAGGGACCAAAACGAGCCACTGTCTGTGTTTCTTGAGAGGTTACTGGAAGATTTAGTTAAGGAGGCAGAGAAAGTGTACAGGCGAGAAGGATTTTGGCCGCAGTGCAGGAGAGAAAGGCAAAAGATAAGATAGGAACTAGACAGACAGAGAACCTGGGTGACAAAGACGGAAGCCCCAGATATCAGTGAATGGCTAGCAGAATTCCCAAAAGTTTGGGTTGAAACTGAAGAAGCCAGACACTAATGATTACAAGCCAATACAAGACACTTAACCTCCTCAGTTCGCTCCCCCAGAGAGGACTTTTGGCAGCATCAACTTTCCAGCAGCCCCCTGACTGATGGATGACTAATACTCGCGTGATGCACTATCGGAGCCTGTTGTTGACTGAAAGGGGTGATCTTTGCACCCCCGGCCATCTTGAATCCTGCCACCTTTCTGCCTGTGACTGACGACTCTTCTCCCATCCATCACTGTGTTGATATCCTGGCAGAAGAAACAGGTACTCGGAGCGACCTGAAGGACCAGCCCTGGCCAGGAAGTCTGAACTGCTATACAGATGGCAGCAGTTTCGTGGTGGAAGGTAAGCGAATGGCGGGAGATTCAGTGGCAGATGGAAAGCTAGTACCGATATGCCTTTGCCACGGCTCATATACATGGTGCAATCTATAGACAAAGAGGGCTGCTGACAACGCAGAAATACTGAGCCTCTTTGAACCAAAACCAAAGGGCTCAGGACACTGTTGCAAAAAGGAAATCAGATGGCTGACATGGCTGCCTAGAAAGCTGCTCAGGGAGCAATGATTCTAGCAGTAAGGGTTCCAGAGACTATTTTGACACTCGAGATACCAGTTTCAGATATGCCACCAACAACCATCAAGTGATGGACAATTTGGGCTTTCACTCTGAAACCCCTTATGGGGTAATAAAAAACTGAGATGGTAAATTAATCCTCCCACAAGAAGAAGGACTGTCTGATTTGGCGAAAGCTGTGGTGAGAAACTATAGAGCTTGTGCCTTAACCAATGGGAAGAGACTGAGGGGCGACTGGCCCAGAGCTTACTGGGAGATGGACTTCACAGAAGTCAAGCTGGCAAAATATGGAAAGAAGATCCTGGAAGAAATCTTTCCAAGGTTTGGAATACCCAAGGTAACTAACTGGGTCTGTTAATGGTCTTTGTTGCCCAGTTTAGTTAGGGACTGGCCACACAGCTGGGGATTAATTGGAAATTACATTGTGCTTATAAACCCCAGAGTTCAGGACAGATAGAGAGGATAAATAGAACAATTAAGGAGACCTTAACCAAATTAGCATTGGAGACCGGTGGTAATGACTAGACAGCCCCCCTTCCCTTTGCCTTGTTCTGAGTGTGGAACACTCTAGAGTGATTTAAGCTTACACCCTTTGAGATTTTGTGTGGGGTACTCTGCCACTTACTGGGGCGGGCAGAATGAATGATCCTAATGCTGTCCTTTCTAAATCCTTGTTTGCCTACATAAAAGCACTTAAAATGGTCTGACGCGAGGTCTGAGAACAGCTGAAAGGGGCCTACGAGACTAGAGACCCGAGTGTGACGTGGTTCTAGTTCAACACTACCAAGCTGCCTGCGATGTCCGACCATGTTTGGCCTGTGGAGAAACGAGCTATACCGGTGGGAGCAGGCGACCAGCAACAACGGAGGCCGGTGCAGCATTCCAGAGGACACTAGAAACCCTGTGGGTGTGGCCAATGGCGGGCAGCACAACCATGAGGCAGCCTTTCAGGACATGCTTCAGGAATTAGACATTACCACTCTGATATTTTCCCTGGTCCTCTTTTGATTCTGTTTTTTTTTTCTTCTTAAACAGATCAGTTACCTTTGTTAGAGAGTTAGTGCTGTTCAGCTTTTATTGCTATGCCATCAATATCAAACCCTCAGACAGGGAAATAGAAGCTATGAAGATACTGAAATGCAAGATCTGTAATCAGATTTACATTAGAAGAAGCGGAGTTAAGTTTTTATGATTAAAAACTATCATTAGAAAAAAATGGGGGAATGTAGAGGGAAAAGTTATGGATACTGGGTATATAGAATCCTTTTTAG
>NW_021625387.1:0-529 GCF_004785775.1 Grammomys surdaster
TGGGCCCTCTTGGCACATTCCAGTGTTTGAAAGACCTCTTGTCTCTTGCTTCCATTGGGTTGAATTCTGGTCTAGCTGTGGTCTCTCAACTGCAACAATATTGAGTAAAATATGTTTAGCTTCCATTTCCCACCAGTGTCTGGCTTGGTTTCTCTTTGATAATGATGCTGCAACATGCCACCTTCAGAAGAGGCTGTCCTATCTTTAATGCTTGGGCCTGGGGCTGGAGGGAAGGCTCAGTAGTTAAGACCACTTGCTACTCTTCCAGAGGACCTGAGTTCGGTTCCCAGCACCCATGCCAGGTGGCTCATAAATGCTGGTAACTCAGCTCCAAGGAATCAGACATCCTCTTTGGCCTCTTCAAGTACCCGCACATGCATGAGGCATGTACATGAGGTACATGTATGAGACACATATATGAAGTGCATGTTTGAGGCATATGAATGAAGCATGCATACACACAAACAGAGATACACACACACAGAGCGAGAGAGAGAGAGAAAGAGAGAGAGAGAGAGAGAGAGAGAGA
>NW_021625387.1:629-1158 GCF_004785775.1 Grammomys surdaster
TGGGCCCTCTTGGCACATTCCAGTGTTTGAAAGACCTCTTGTCTCTTGCTTCCATTGGGTTGAATTCTGGTCTAGCTGTGGTCTCTCAACTGCAACAATATTGAGTAAAATATGTTTAGCTTCCATTTCCCACCAGTGTCTGGCTTGGTTTCTCTTTGATAATGATGCTGCAACATGCCACCTTCAGAAGAGGCTGTCCTATCTTTAATGCTTGGGCCTGGGGCTGGAGGGAAGGCTCAGTAGTTAAGACCACTTGCTACTCTTCCAGAGGACCTGAGTTCGGTTCCCAGCACCCATGCCAGGTGGCTCATAAATGCTGGTAACTCAGCTCCAAGGAATCAGACATCCTCTTTGGCCTCTTCAAGTACCCGCACATGCATGAGGCATGTACATGAGGTACATGTATGAGACACATATATGAAGTGCATGTTTGAGGCATATGAATGAAGCATGCATACACACAAACAGAGATACACACACACAGAGCGAGAGAGAGAGAGAAAGAGAGAGAGAGAGAGAGAGAGAGAGA
>NW_021625388.1:0-7527 GCF_004785775.1 Grammomys surdaster
ACACGTCATGTGGCCTGAGGCAACAGGAGCCCATCAGAGACTGCCACATCCCAGGCGAGCTTAGCTTTCTATATAAGGGAAGGGTTTTAGGCCCTTGGGGTCCCTCCTCGTTTGTGAAGCTTATGCTCTCCCTCTCAAGATGCATTAAAGCTTATACTGCAGAAGGATCCTGAGTGTGCCGCGTCTTTCCTGCTGGCGGGAGGTTGCGCGGGACAACTGGTGCCAGAAACCCGGGACACTTGACCTTGCCATCGTCAGCACCTTGGAGGACCCCTCGATAGAGGAGGATTCAGAACTGCAGGGGTGAGTTCGGAGAGGTATGTCTATTCCTGAAATATTCGGGTTGTGCTTGGCTTTCATTTTCATGGTGCTTGTTTTGCTCTGTCTTCGCGGTGGCCATTGTTAGTAGCAAAGTAGTCTGAAGTAAATAGCCAGTGACACTGGTCTTGTCTCTTTCTCCCTCCTGTAGATAAAGGTGGGACAAAGTTCCTCTTGACTCCCGGCCGTTAGTCGGACGTAGATAAGCCGCAGGCTGGGCCGCTGTTACTTTCACTTTTGAGACGGTACTAAGGTGGACGTAGATAAGCCGCGGCCGTCATGGGTTCATCACAGTCAGTAATCACTACTTTGGAGGCCGTACTCAAACAGCGGGATATTAAAATTGCTAACAGGACTTTGAGGAACTTCATAAAAGAGGTGGATCGCGTTGCCCCCTGGTTTGCCGTCTCTGGGTCTTTGGCTCTCCCCTCTTGGAATAAACTGGGAAAGGACTTAGAAAGGCACCGCGATGACAACGATTTGAGTAACGGCACAGTTGCGATCTGGAAACTTATTAAGAACTGCCTACAAGATGAAAACTGTAAGATAGCCATAAGGAAAGGACAGGCTACGCTAGAAGATGTTCAGGATAGCATGTCAGAAACCGAACGCAGTGAGAGGATGGGTGCGCGTAGGAAAAAGGTACCGAAACAAAAGGAAAAGGAACACCTTTCAGCTGAAGAAAAGAACCCTCCTAAAAAAGGAGAGATACCCCCTAATGGGAAAAGCTCGCTTTACCCCAACCTAGAGGCACTGACTATCGACAGTGCAGAGAGTTCCTCTGGGGACTCCAGTGAGGAGTCATTAGATTCTACAGAGGAGGCGGAGTTAGACGAGGAAGCAGCAGAGTACGAGGCAGAGAGATACCATCCTGATGAGCGTAGAATCAGAAAGCCTCTGAGGAAGCCCCCTAAGAAAACGGTTCCCTCGGCCCCCTCAATTCCTCCTCCCCCATACGCTCCTCACTCGGGATATTCCCTGCTCTCAGAGAAAGTCAGGAAGAAGCTCAGGACAGCTTTCCCTGTTTTTGAAACAGAAAATGGAGGGCGAGTGTACGCTCCTGTAGACTTTACTCAACTAAAAGAATTGGCCGAATCAGTTCGTAAATATGGGCCCAACGCCAATTTTACTTTGGTACAATTAGATAGACTTGCCAGCAATGCCTTAACTCCCGCAGATTGGCAAGTGATTGTTCAAGCAGCCCTTCCCAGCATGGGTCAATACATGGAATGGAAGGCGTTATGGTACGAAGCCGCACAAATACAGGCTCGCGCCAACGCTGTCGCTCTCACTCCTGAACCGAGGGAATGGACAATGGACTTGTTGACAGGCCAGGGAGCCTATGCTGCAGACCAAACCCATTACCACTGGGGAGCCTACGCTCAGGTTGCAGCTACAGCCATTAAGGCATGGAAGGCACTCTCCAAGAAAGGAGAGGGCAACACACAACTTACCAGGATAGTTCAGGGGCCTCAAGAATCTTTCTCAGACTATGTGGCTAGAATGACAGAGGCTGCGGGGCGTATTTTTGGAGATACTAGTCCGATGGAGCCTCTGATTCAACAATTAATCTTTGAGCAAGCCACACAAGAATGTCGTGCAGCCATTGCCCCACGAAAACATAAGGGGTTACAAGACTGGCTGCGGGTTTGTCGCGAGCTTGGTGGACCCCTTACTAACGCCGGATTGGCGGCAGCCATTCTCCAGTCACAGAGATGCCCAGTTGATAAAACTAATCTTAAGGTCTGTTATAGGTGTGGCAAGCCTGGTCATTTTAAGAGAGATTGCCCCACGGCTAACAGGAAACCAGGTGTTCCCTCGCTCTGTGACAGATGTGGCAAAGGATACCATAAGGCCAGTTCATGCCGTTCCATTAGAGACATGAAGGGCCGGCTTCTCCCTCCTTTAGATGACAAAAAAAATGGAGTGGCGGGCCCTCGGACCCAGGGCCCTCAAAGATATGGGATCCGTTGGACCAAAACCCAGGAAGTTCAGGAGAGAGAACGATCAGAGTCCTCCCAGGGCGACCGTGCCGATTGGACCTGCGCGCCGCCTCCGATTTCCTATTAATCCCTCAGATGGGAGTCCAGCCAGTCCCAGTTGAACCTGTAATGTTAACCCCTGGGGCCCTGGGACTTATATTGGGCCGAGCGTCACTTACACTAAAGGGCTTGATAGTCTTGCCAGGCATAGTAGACACTCAACATTCTACTGAATTGCAAGTCTTGGCCTCTAGCCCAAAAGGAGTGTTCTCCATCAGCAAGGGTGATCGTATTGCCCAATTATTGCTTATGCCAGGTATGGAAGATGAGACAGAAACAGACACAAGACAGATTGGCTCCTCAGGAAATGATTCTGCTTATCTGATGATATCATTAAATGAAAGACCCAAATTAATCCTAAAGGTACAGGGAAAAAGCTTTGAGGGAATTATGGATACCGGAGCGGACAAAAGTATTATATCCACACAATGGTGGCCCAAAACATGGCCTGTTACTGAGTCCTCCCATTCCCTACAGGGGCTAGGGTATCAATCTAGTCCTACCATCAGTTCTACTGCTTTGTATTGGGAGGCACCTGATGGTAGGAAAGGAAGATTTATTCCTTATGTGCTCCCTCTTCCTGTTAATCTTTGGGGAAGAGATATTTTACAAGGTATGGGCTTCACCCTGTCCAATGAATATCCTATAGAGTCACCCCATATCACCTCGTATTCCTCACAGGCTAAAGCAATGATGACGAGAATGGGATACGAACAAGGAAGTGGTTTGGGCAAGTTTAGCCAAGGAAGGGTCAAACTTATTTCACCCTCCAACAAACAAGATAGAAAAGGTCTGGGTTTTTCCTAGGGGCCGTTGAGGGATTCCTGCCCATACCTTGGAAAACAGAGGATCCGGTGTGGGTTCCTCAATGGCCACTATCCTCTGAAAAATTAGAGGCCATCACAGAATTAATAAAAGAACAGATGACCCTTGGCCATATTGAAGTTTCCACTTCGCCTTGGAATACACCCATTTTTGCAATCAAGAAGAAATCTGGGAAATGGCGGTTGTTACACGACCTCCGGGCAATTAATGAACAGATGAATTTGCTGGGCCAAGTGCAGAGAGGGCTCCCCATCCTTTCTGCTCTTCCAAAAGACTGGTCTCTTCTCATAGTGGACATTAAAGACTGCTTTTTTTCCATTCCACTGTGTGTTCAAGATAGACCTCGGTTTGCCTTTACACTGCCTGCTATTAATCATGCTGGCCCAGATAAACGGTTTCAATGGAAGGTTTTGCCTCAGGGCATGGCTAATAGCCCCACCATCTGCCAGACTTTTGTGCAAGCTGCTTTAGAGCCTTTACAACAACAATTTCCTGCCATTCTTATTCTTCATTATATGGATGATATTTTGATTGCTCATAAAGAGGTTCAGACTCTGAAGAGGGTTTATCCACAGTTATCATACCTGTTAGGGCGATGGGGTTTACAAATAGCTACAGAAAAGGTGCAACTGTTTAGTACGGGAGAATTTCTAGGAACATCTATCTTTCCCACTTGTATACGTCCTCAAAAGGTTGAGATCCGCAGAGATTGCCTCCGCACCCTTAATGATTTCCAAAAACTGCTGGGAGATATAAATTGGATCAGGCCATTTTTAAAGATCCCCACAGTAGAACTTAAGCCTCTGTTCACCATTCTTGAAGGGGACCCACATATTTCTTCACCCAGAAGTTTTACCCCTGCAGCCCGTCAGGCTTTGCAATTAGTCGAAGATGCATTACAGGATGCACAACTTCAGCGTATTGATCCCTCTTTACCTTTTGCTCTATGTATTTTAAAAACAGCGAGTCTACCGACGGCTGTTTTGTGGCAACAGGGACCCCTATTATGGATTCACCCTAATATATCCCCAAACAAAAGAATTGATTGGTATCCAGGGGCGGTTGCACAACTTGCATGTAGGGGTGTTAAGGCAGCCATTACTCATTTTGGAATTGAGCCAGCCACACTTTTTGTGCCTTATACAGCTGCCCAAATACAAATTTTAGCCGCTTCTTCTGATGATTGGGCAATATTAGTGTCTACCTTTCTAGGAAAAATTGATAATCATTATCCTAAACATCCCATATTACAATTTGCATCGAGACAGTCCCTTGTATTTCCTAGAGTTACTTCTACAGGCCCCATCAAAGGAGGGCTTGTCGTCTATACTGACGGATCTGCCACTGGCATAGGGGCATACGTGGTGGATGACAAGGTGGTATCCAAACATTATGCTATAACATCTCCTCAAGTGGTTGAATGCATGGTCGTATTAGAGGTTCTTGAGATTTTTCCAGGTCCCCTTAACATTGTTTCTGACTCTGCTTATGTGGTGAATGCAGTGAATCTCCTAGAAGTAGCGGGGGTTATTAAATCTTCTAGCCCTGTACATGACATCTTTTTGAAAATTCAACAAGCTTTGTTACAAAGGAGAGCCCCAGTGTTTATTACACATATTCGGGCTCATTCTGGACTCCCCGGACCTATGAGCAGAGGCAACGAGCTGGCAGACAGGGCCACAAGGGTGATGGCTATGGTCCTATTGTCCCCCTTAGATCTGGCAAAGAATTTTCATAATACTTTTCATGTAACGGCAGAGACTCTACGACGCCGTTTTTCTATCACCAGAAAAGAGGCAAGAGATATTGTTGTGCAATGCCAGAATTGCTGTGAATTCTTATCAATCCCTCATGTAGGAATTAATCCCAGGGGCATACAGCCGTTACAAATTTGGCAAATGGATGTGACTCACATACCTTCTTTTGGGAAGTCACAATATCTACATGTCTCCATTGATACCTGTTCTGGAGTTCTGTCAGCTACACCATTGACGGGGGAAAAAGCTTCCCACGTAATTCAACACTGTCTTGAGGCATGGAGTGCTTGGGGCCAACCTAAGATTCTAAAAACGGATAATGGACCAGCTTATGTGTCCAAAAAGTTTTCCCAGTTTTGCAGGCAGATGGGGGTTATTCATCTGACAGGTCTACCTTATAATCCACAAGGACAAGGCATTGTCGAACGTGCACATCGTACTTTGAAGACTTATCTATTAAAACAGAAAGGGGGAATGAAAGACATCCTTCCCCCAGTTCCCAGAGTAGCCATATCTATGGCACTCTTTACTCTCAATTTTTTAAATTTAGATGATCATGGTCGCACAGCGGCTGACCGCCACTTCGCAGAACCTGATCGACCAAAGGATCTAGTGAAATGGAAAGATGTTTTGGCTAATAAATGGAAAGGACCGGATCCTATTTTGATAAGATCCAGGGGAGCTGTTTGTGTTTTCCCACAGAATGAAGAAAGCCCATTTTGGATCCCAGAGAGATTAACAAGGAAGGTCGGAGAACCGGACCAAGATGCTGCCAGCGACCAACAGCCCAGTGATGCTGTGGATCCTCCATCTCTGGGTTCCTAGTATTTTGGGGGTTCAGAGATGGGCCATAATGAATACATTCCCTATTCCTATGCCAGTGATGCATAATGCTCAGGTGTTTCCATGCTTTTTTGCGACCAATAAGACGCTGTGGAAACTAACAATAGTTATGTTTTGAAGGGGAGCCTATGTTTTATGATCATTCCCTCCCCTAATAAAACCAGTCAGTATATCCAAATTTATAACCAGTCCACAGCATGGTTGCTAATCCCTTTGATCAATGGCTTCTTTGTGGCATTAACAGAAGCTGCACAGATTTATCTTCCATGGTTATGATTAATGGAGGCAAGGCTGCCAAAGGACAGTTAAAATACGATTGGAAAGGACGGGCAGGGTCAAGAAGTGTTTTCTGGATGACCTCAGTCATTTCTTATTCTCCTTTTAGGGAGTTGGCCTTTAAACCCACACCAGTATGTGTTTGGCCCCCTTTTATCTGGCTTGTTAGTAATGATAGTACTATTTGGAAAGATACCCTACGATGTATTCCTAAAATTTGTTTTTATAGACTTTGTTGGAATGCTACTGCCTTTCCTTTTGCTTTGGTAATTTGGCTACCTAGATTTGTATCTGTGCCGGTAGAGGCGCCTAATAGTTTAAGCACTTTTAGAGTGAAGAGAGATTTTGGTATCTCTGCCATTATAGTTGCCATCATTGCCACAACAGCTGTAGCTGGCGCAGTCACCACCTCTGCTTTGGCCCTTTCCTCTTCAGTACAGACAGTAGACACTATTAATCATCTGTCTGCCTCGGTCACGTCAGCACTAGATGAACAGGTCTCTGCCAACTCACAAATCCTGGGAAGATTAATGCTAGTGAATCAACGCATTGACCTCGTTCAGGAACAGATTGACATGTTGTGGCAATTAGCCCAATTGGGCTGCGAACAAAAAATGGCGGGACTTTGTGTTACCTCTATTCAATATGAAAATTATACTAGAGCAGCAAATTTTTCTAAAACTTTATCTCAGTTTTTATTACAGAATTGGACTGTAGAGTTTGAAGAGACGCTTCGGAAGTTACGCTTTGCGATTATAGAAGTGAATTCTACCAGACTTGATTTGTCCCTGACCGAAGGACTGTCTACATGGATCTCTTCAATATTTTCTTATTTTAAAGAATGGTTGGGGGTGGGTCTTTTCGGAGCCTTGCTCTCCTGTGGGCTGGCGCTCGTGTTGCGGCTCCTTTAAAAGGTCAGGTCACAGTGACAACAGGATAAGGTGGTGATTGCCCAGGCACTTGTAGCACTAGACTAAGGGACTGGATAGCCATGATTAACAACTGCCCCAAAGACCTGTTAAGACAAGGCCATAATCTGTAATACCATCTCCTCCCCCTCCCAAATGGCCCTGGCACCTCTGGGAGTTTTTCTCCATTGCACAAGAGTTGGGCATTTTGGCTTCCCTAATTCTTTCTCTCTATCTGTCCCAGGAACCAAATCCAGACTCAAGAAGGGCTCGGGTTCCCATTGCACCTTGAGGACTGTGATATGGTTGTTCTCACACTCGTTAAGCTCGGGAGGGCTCGAGTTCCCATTGCACCCTGAAGTGAGTGTAGAGACACGGGCCTGCCTCACTTATTGAGGAGGAGAAAATCTAGACCTCTCTCCTTTTGATTGGTTTGTGTCTGCCCGGCCTGAACTCTTTCACTTTTCTATGGCCTCTTCTTAGGATCACTTTTAAATAAAAAAGGGGGCAGATGTGGGAAGCTATCCTTATCACATCATTGCCATTAACAAGTCTGTG
>NW_021625389.1:0-7857 GCF_004785775.1 Grammomys surdaster
ATTAGCATAGTAATTTTTACTCTTTGCGCATGCGCATACTCGGCTTGGCTCTGACTGAAGCCAGAGCGCGGGAAGCCGGCGTGCCCTGCACATGCGCGCTCCCATTCATGGCTCTGTCAGAGCCGAGAAGCAGGGAGCCGGCGCGCCTTACTCAGGCGCACTTTACCTCATGGCTCCCTGACTGAGCCGTGCCATTGAGTGCGGCTCCCTCACAGAGCCGCGCTGCTGAATGCGGCTCCCTCACAGAGCCGTGCCTTTGAATGCGGCTTCTTGACGGAGCCCCGCCATTGTCGAATGGCGTACGCGGCTCCCAACATCTCCCCCTTCTTTATTATATTGTTACAACAAATTTCCAACTGTTATTTTGCCGATCAAGCCCACTGTTCTACTAGTAAGGTGTTTAAGGCAGTTAAACAGTTGTGAGACCTTCTACACTTATGTCCCTTGTAATGGGAACCCGAGCCCTGGGAAGTGTGGAGGACTATCACTCAGGGTTCCTGGTTAAATACCCCCTGTTAAATACCCCCTGGAGCGACGTGTACATATCTGGTTGGTTAATTGCCCATAAAATCTTATATGCCCCGGGATGGGCTGTGACTTTCTGTGCTTTCCCCTTACACAAAGGCAATAAATTATAGAACTTGTGAGAGCATCGAATTGCCAGCGCTGTCTCTGCCTTTCATGGCTCTCAACTTCTCCCCTTTTTTGTTTTAAATGAGAATCACAGGCACTGGCCATTTCCCATGTCTTAGGCTAGTTGATGTTCTTCCATAGCCAGCACCAAAGAATGGTGAGCTCCTTATCTTAGGCTACGAGGGTTGCACCCACACCTGGCATTCTTGCCAGCAAGAATGTGCACCCAGGTTGTGGCCACTCGTAATGCCAGTCATGGGGTAAACTCACAGCTCGTAGTGTAGTTCTGGCATATGACATCAACCTATTCCCATCGTTGGGACCAATGGCAGCTGGCCTGGAGACGAAAAGATGGAGTTGCCCTTGGTCTGTCTGGCACAGTACCAATATGACTCAAACTCAAGCCTGATCAAGCAAATTCTATCATGGGGGAATAAGCGATCAAGGACTAATAGTTTGATACAGTCTCCCCTACCTTACCAGGTGCAATGGAAACAAGTCCTCTTGGTGCAAAGGCTAGGGAAATCGAAAGAGATGAAAACACCCATCCCTGTGCAATGGAGTTATCTCCTAGGGGTGCAAGGGCTGTTTGTCTCAAAATTCAGGTACCAGAGCTACACAGACAAGACCAGTCAGGCTAAAACTCCTCATCGACCCAATGTAATGGGCTGAGCCCTTGGGGTGTAGCGGCTGATGGATCTGTTTGCTCGCTATTTCTTTAACATAGATAACCAGATTTCGGGAGATGAACCTTGTTCTAAGGCCACAAGTGCTTGGGTAATCACGGCTTTGTCACGTTTCTGTTGATCTCTGAGCTTGTAAACCAACCAGAGTATGAACACTAATCTGCAACACAGGGTTGTACCAAACAGGCCTACTCCCCCCCACTCCTTAAAGAAGGGGAAGGCTGAAGAAATCCAGGAAGAAGGTCTTTCAGTCAGCGACAGGTTCATGCGTGTTGAGTTGATGGCCATCACCGCTACTCGCAACTTCTCAAATAGTTCATCAAATCCTTCTGACCATTCTCCTGTTATGTAATGAGACAATTGTCTGGATAAATTAGCTGTTCAAGTAAAGTTTTCATATTGAACACTAGTAATACAGAGTGTTTCCAGTTTTCTTTCACATCTCAATTGTGCCAATTGAAAAAGAATGTTTAATCTTTCTTTTACCAAATCTAGGCGCTGATTAACAATCATCAATCTGCCTTTTAATTCAGCACTCATAGAAGTATGGATGTTAACTGCCTCTGCCACTGTAGTGGACAGCTGATTTAAGGCTGTTGTTGTTTTATAGCAATCCCAGCAGCTATAGCTGCAATGGCACTGATACCGCCGTTATTATGGCTGCAGTTATGCCAAAGTCTCTTTTTTGTCTGAATAATGATAGAATAGAGGGTGTTTCAACAGAAACAGGAACCCATCATGGCACTCTGGCAACCATGGCATGTTTAGCTTGTCCAACTGCCCAACACTGAGACATCATGCATTAATCATTAGTGCATTTTTCAAATGAGGAGTTTGAAAGAATAAACAAGAAAGGTGGAAAGACACACACTGGAGTAGGTGAAAATACCGTTTGATTTACAATAATTTTGTTAACTCCAGTAATTAACTGAATAGGATTTGTCAACTGAGGGATCGGATCTGAACTCTGTTCCACCATAGTTCCATTAATAACTCCTGTAAAGGATGTTCTTTCTGCCTCTCCACCCTGGAGAAAGGCTAGCGGGTTGAGGTCGGTACAACTGTCATTAACTCTACAGAGTAGCCATTTGTGAAAAGGATTCATACTAATGCTCTGTAGAAAAGGACCTTTTCTCATTATTGCGTCAGCTCCAAGATCTCCCAACATATTGGGTGAAAAAGGAAAAAGTTTTATTGGTATCTGCCCATCGTATTACTCTGGATTGACAATCAGACCACGGCAGAACAACTCTCTCATCTTCTAGACTACAAAAGAGAGAGACCTTAGGTTAACGAAGATGTTCTCTATCAATAAGTTTGGGTGATAAAATTGTTCCATCTATCCAAATGGCTGGTTATAAAAAGGACTGTGAGAACTCTTTGACATTACTATAGTCCTTTTCATTATTATTCTTTTTAGTTGTTAATTTAACTCAGCTTCTCTTTTCATAAAACCATCCCAAGGTTCTCTTTGAGAGAGTTATACAGTTTCCTGTCTCAGTAATCTGGAAACAGAGAGAACCCCGTTCAGGCAAGGAACGATTTTCTCCCAGGGGCGCATGCGTTTTATCATAGAGAAGATAAGGCAGCCCCATGGTTTTATTAGTTGTAAGGAATCTTGGAAACACCACGGCATCATGTCTAACAGGTATGGGTTTAGGAAAAGCAGATAATATAGCCCATCGTTGTTCTCCCCATATACTAGGAACCCAGATCTGGAGGATCCAAATTAGGACTGGAAGCGTCTGCAGATGAACTCTTCGGGGTGTCATCTTTAGTCATCACGAGTCTTCACGTTAGTCGCTCTGGTAGCCAAAATGGATTGTCTTCTTCCTGTAGAAAAACACAAACCGCTCCCCTGGATCCTATTTAACTAGGATCCGGGCCTTTCCATTATCTGGTCAAGACATCCTTCCACTTGGCCATCTCCTTTGGCCTATCAGGCTCTAAGTAATGACGGTCAGCAGCTGAATGGCCCTGACTGTCCAAATTTAAAAATTGAGAGTAAAGAGTGTTATAGAAACGGTGACTCGTGGCATTGAGGGTTGAGCCTCCTTGACTCCTCCTTTTTGTTTTAATAGATAAGATTTAAGAGTGTGATGAGCCCGTTCTATAATGTTTTGTCTTTGAATATTGTATGGTAAACCTGTCAGGTGAGTCACCTCCATTTGGCGACAAAATTGTCCAAACTTTTGAGACGTATAAGTTGAGAATTTTAGGCTTTTTCCAGGCACTCTAGGCCTCAAGGCAATGTTGGATAACATGTGTTGTCTTTTCTCTCGATAAAGGGGCAAATTATAGTCTCAAGCTATTATTATTTTGATGATATAAAGAATAAGATTGTATGGCCAATTGTTTCTATATGGTCTATAATTTGACTGGTATAAATCTGTTTTGGCATTGTCCTGGGTTTTAAGTAATCCAATGAACCCTTAAATGTCTTATAAAGAAACAGTACATGTTTCTTAAATTAAGTTGTATTTTTATAGTTAACTGTAAAATTTGAGAATTAGTAATATCTAAAAGGGCAACAGTTTTAAGTAGTTACAAACCATGAGCCATATGCTGGCTATGAGTGTACCAATTGAAAGCTTGATTTTTCAGCATTTTATACAGTGTCCACAGCACATAATTTAATTTTGTGTGTTGAAGTAGGGGAAAATTCAAGAAAATGTACATGTGATATAATTACATATACTGTCTAATAAATTGATGAGGCATCTGTAAATATGGTAACTTGTCTCATGGATAATGATTATCAATTTTGTCTAAAACTTTGTCAAGTAATAGGCCAAATATCATTATTTTCTAATAACCAACTTAATTTTTGGAATAAAGAATTAGCATTTCATCTAAAATATTTTCAGGATTTTATCTTATAATCTTGTATTAACACTGTACCTGAAGAAGGATGAAACCACATTAATGGTTTCTTTGGCTAAAGGTCTGTTGTGAGCACATGAGTAGCAATAATGTGAACAGCCAACAATGTATCATGGTCTATATAATTTATCTTTTAATGATCAATAGCTTATCTTATACCTTTATTAAGTTATCTATCTCTCATCAGTTAACTGTCGAGGGAAATTAGGCTTTGTATCTCTCTTGAAAGTTTAAGATGAGGTTTTAGCCAATTAATATCTGTTAACTTGATTTTTAAGAATCATCAAAAGTAAACCAATTTTTGTATGTACGCCTGTAAGCCAGAAGAGGGCATTAGATCCCACTACAAATGATTGTGAGCCACCATGGGTTGCTGGGAATTGAACTCTTATATTTTTAGTTGTGAGCCTAGCCTTTAACGGCTGAGCCATCTCTCCTTTTCTCTGATTTAAGGATATCTGCAGATGCAAACTTGTGAATGTAACCATTTTCCTCCCCTCTAGAGAACTACAGGCCGCTGTCAGCCATCTCCAGCTTAGATGTGCCCCATTTCCAACACACACAAGGCTGGCAGGCTTTCTGTCAGCCACACCTAGCCCCTGGCTTTCTCTCACTGTTTTCAGATGTAGTCCGTGTGCACAGGTGCTACTAGCTGGTATCCTAGGCCTGTCCCCAACCCAGTGGAAGTATGGCTGTAGGCTCAGAATTGGTAGTGGAAACTGACAGAGCTGATGACAGACATCTTACCAGGCAGGGTTATCAGGAAGCACACAACACTAACAGTCTCTGGATTTTCTCAAGGCGTCCTTCCCTATGGCTTCAGTTCTGTGGCAAGTCTATGTTCTATGCCACAGGTGATGGATGCTTCACAATCCTGTTTCTACTCTTAGCTTTAGGACAGAAGCTCTACCAGAGAGACAAGCTTAAAGATGAAAAGTTATTTCCATTTACTACTCTAGTTTACTTCTCTGCACTGTCTTACTAGGACCCCTGCCACTCAGAAGTCGGGGGCAGCAAGTACCACTGCCCCGCTCACTATGAGCCAAGCTAGCATGTTAGTGTCCTTATCTGCTTAGCCAACAACTCTTTGGCAGCACTTAGCTTTTCAGAGGAAAGTATCTTAATGATGACATTGGCAGGCTGAAAAGGCGGAGGAGCCTGCAAAGCTTCAAGATAAGCTGGAGGAACTGAGGCCTCCCTTTTCACTTGTAGCCCTTATTATCCATTCTTATTGGAATTTTTTGTGTCACAGTCTGAATTTTTAAATATTAAGAACTCGTTTTATTAGAGTAAGGGCATACAGAAACTCTTTGTAGAGATATCAGTTAACAAAATGAATAAAATACACTGAGAGATTTATTGGTCACCCTTACTGACTAGCTAGCTCTCCCTAGACAAAAGTTGTAGTCTGTAATTTTTTGAGCTTGTATTAGATGAAAGTCCAGGATACCCGCAACAGTCTAAAAGCCTTAGCTCTTCTTGATCTCTTTGTGGTGCAGGGATCAAGTCCCAGGGCCTTGCACATAAGAAAGAAAGGCAAGACTTTCTTTTTCACATAGGGAGCAATATAATGGGAAAAATAAATTTTGAGAGCTACTTATATTTGTATTATGAAGTTTCATGTCTCTCCATGTGAATAGTAAAAATGCACATTTGCTATGCTCTCTCTAGAAACAGTATACTAGGCCGCACTATGATGCCCACAACTCTCAGGGACTATCTCATACTGTAGAACATCTTATGAAGCAAGCTGACACTCATTTTTTAACACATCCAGTTGAGTCTCCTTTCTACACTACTATTGACTTCTCTCTCTCTCCCTGGGCTGTCATAGTACCTAACTCACAGTTGTCTTTGAAAAGTTTTTTCTTAATCACTTTATTTTCCCCCTAGCCCCATGGGTAGCTGTTAAATCATTTTAAATTTACCACTTCTTTTATCTTGAGTGCCAAACATGAAGAGTACTATACTAATTTTTCTTTGAGAAAAACCTAAAAGGCAGCTCTTCTGTTATGTTAAATAACCACTGATGACTTGATGATGGATGTTCTCAAGCTCCTTTCTTTCTCTCTCACTTCAAGCATATTCTTATATAAGACTATTAATTATTCTTTGAGTCAGCCCTTTAATGATATTGTTTCATGGGCTCTCAAGAATCACTAATAAATTTATTGGATTTAAATCTTATCACTTTTACCAGGATGTAAAGGAACAATCTTTTAAATCTATAATAATTTTATAATTAATAATATAATTTTATATTAATATCAATTTATATTAATATTATAATTTTATAATTATTTTATTATTTTATTTACTAGAATGGTAACTGACATAGGCAAGACAGGCTGTAATGTCTCATTAATTTTATAAATCTTAAATTTGAACTTTGTTTTTGGTTTAACTGAATAAGTAATTCCTTTTAGTTGAATGAGGGATCAGATAAACGCCAAATTAAAGGCACTCTTGCTTTCTAATAATTGTTACATCAGCCCCAGTATCTATTAATTTTTATTGGGGAGAGCAGCTTTTACTGTTCTCTATTCTGAGGAGGCAGCCGCCCACATGAATGGTATCCTTCCGCCTCAAAGTGGACTATTTTTCTATCTAAATCCTGTTCCCACTTGGAGGACCCAGGCTCTCCTGATTTATATTTATATAATTTTAAACTTTGCAATTATTCAACTGGATATAGAGGCCTTTTCAGTTCAGCTCAACTCTTTCCTATAGGTGTAGGTAGCTTATCAGCCTGTATATATTAAGACTGCCTTTAAAACAAAGTTAAAGTAGCCCAATAGTTGGATATATAACCATTCTTGTCTTTTTAAACATGCAACATAGAACATACACTTAGACAAAAAACAAACAACACACATTGACATTGGCGCGCCAAGGACAGACAACAAAGAAGGACACTTAGACATGTCTCTTCTCCATCTCTCGAAGATGTCTCCTCAGAGGTGGAGTCACTCAGTTAACACTGGGTACAATTTCTTAGGCCTCTTCTGTTCCACTTTTGTAGCTACTTCCTTTTTAATTTTTTCTTTTTTTGTCCTTTAGCGCTCTCTTCCATTTCTGCTTCTGATAGGCTATCCTGATGTTCTGCTAAAGCTCTTTGTCCCTCTCTTACTTTGTCTCGGCACTTAGCATCCTCTATACAGGCTCTAATCATTTTATACAAAGGCCATGTGCCTGGTCTTAACTTCCTTCCTTCTATTTTGTTGATCAGATCACCTCCAAGTCTACCCCAGGAGCCCTTAGACAGGGACCCCGTGGATACAAACCAGGGAGCTACCTGATCCACATCTTGTATATGCCAATTAAAACTAAAGCAGAGCACTAAAACTATTGCAGCCCAAACGGGGAATAGCAATAGCAAGATAAACAGGATCCACCATACCTTGCAGAAAGACGTCTAGACTTGTTCGCGCCGTCAGTTCTGAATCCTCTGTTGAGCTAACAGGGTCCCTTGATGCTGGATGAAATGCTGAGATGTCCGGCTTCGTCCCGGGTTTCGGTACCAGTTGTGACGCGCTGCCTCGCCGAAAAGGAGAACACGCCACACTTCAGGATTCTTCTGACAGCAATTTACTGGTTACAGCAATTTCAGATGGTGTTACAGCTCTCTTAGATGGTGTTACAGCTCTCTTAGATG
>NW_021625390.1:0-5608 GCF_004785775.1 Grammomys surdaster
TTTATTCCCAAAAACCAAAATGGTGGAAGAAGACGAAGAAGACCTGGGGTGGCACTGCTTATAAACCCTAGAGCGGTGTATTCACCTCTGATTGGCTGCTTACTCGTAGCGCGCCAAACCCGTGGGATGGGCTTTAACTTTGGCGGGCTTTTACCATGGCACATGTGCAATTTACTTGTTTACTAGGAAGAATTATGGCTGACAGCGCCACCTAGCGATGGTGGACTTTGCCAGCACCCGCCGCGGCTCCCAACATCTGCCCCTTTTTTGTTTTAAAAACAGAGGGTGGTAGAGGTCCCTGGGAAGGTTACGTAACTCCCATATTTGGGGGTCTCACGGTGGGTCTGAGTCTCTTTAGAGGGTGGTGCTCAAATGTTTGAGGCTATACAGGGTGTCTTACCAGAAGCCCTTGGGTGCAGCGGCTGAGGAATCTGTCTACTGGCTATTTCTTTTTTTTTTTTTTTGATTTGTTAAACAGGCACTGGTCAATGTCCCGTGTCTAGGCTGACTGACATTTCTCCACAGCCAGCACCAAAGAATGGTGAGCTCTCTGTCTAGGCTACGAGGGTCGCGCACCCACACCTGGCATTCTCAGAATGTGCGCCCCAGGTTGTGGCCACTCGTAATACCTGTCACCGGGTAAAATCATCATTCGTGGTGTACCTCTGGCATATGGGATCAGCTTATTCTCGTTGTTGGGACCAATTGGCAGCTGGCCTGGAGACAAAAGGATGGAGTTATCTATCTGGATGTTCTTGGCCTGTCTAGTGTGGTACCGGTTATGACTCAAACTCAAGGCCGATCAAGCAAATTCCATCTTGGGGGAATAAGCGTTCAAGAACCAATAGTTTAAGACAGTCTCCCTTACCCTACCAGGTGCAATGGAAACAAGTCCTCTGGGTGCAAGGGCTAAGGGGAACAGAAAGAGATGCAAACACCCATCCCTGTGCAATGGAGTCATCTCCTAGGGGTGCAAGGGCTGTTTGTCTCAAAATTCAGGTACCACAGCTACACAGACAAGGATCAACCAGGCCAAGACTCCTCACTGACCCAGTGTAATGGGCAAATCTTCTGGGGTGCAACGCTGATGGCCTAACATTTAGCACCACCACTCGTGGGGGGGAGACTGCTATAATTGAGGCAGTGATAACCACACTGTAGGGGAAGCCCCTAGTACTTTGGAAGCGCCTGTGTAAAAATAGCCTTGTCAAGATTTTGTTGAGCTCTGAGTTTGCAAACCAACCAAAGATGAATACCAATCTGCAACATAGGGTATACCAAACAGGCCTACTCCCACCCACTTAAAAAAAGGAAGAAAAAGAAAAGAAAAGAAGAAAGCTGAAGAATTCCAGGAGGACAGTCCCTCAGTCAGGGACAGATCTACGAGCGTCGAGTTGATGTTCACCACAGCTGCTCTCAATTTTCTGAGTGTCTCACTGAAGTTTTCTGACCAATTTCCTGTAAGATACTGAAACAATTTTCTGGACAGATTAGTTACACGAGTAAAGTTTTTATACTGTACACTGGTGATGTAAAGTGTACCCAGTTTTTTCTCACATCTCAATTGGGCTAATTGAAAGAGGATATCTAATCTCTCTCTCACTAAATCAAGGCGTTGATTAAGGATCATTAGCCCGTCTTTTAGTGGGGCGCTGGCGGAGGTTTGAAGGTTAACAGCCTCCACCACCATGGCTGACAATTGGGGGTAGTGCCCACCTGAACAGAAGTAGACATAGCAATCCCAGTGGCAGTGGCGGTAATGGCACTAACTGATATTGTCGCCACTATGGCTGCAGTTATACCAAATCTCTTTTTTGTCTAAATAATGACAAAGTGGAAGGAGTCTCCACGGGGATGGGAACCCATCGCGTGACTCTGGCAACCATAGCGTGAGTGAATCTTTTAGAATTTCAACACTGGGACATCTAGCAGGTTTCATTGGTATAATTCTTAAAGGTGAAATTTGATAAAATAAACAAAAATACTAGGAACCTGTATCCCTTGGATCAGCACAAGGGCTATCATCAGAGCCTGGAGGGTCTGTCTGGGTGTCACCTTCCAGTATCGCGAGTCGCCGCGTCAGCCGCTCTGGTAGCCAAAATGGATTGTCTTCTTCCTGTGGAAACACACAGACCGCTCCCCTGGCTTTTATTAAAATAGAATCTGGACCTTTTCATTGTCCGGTCAAGATGTCCTTTTATTTGACCATTTCTTTTGGCCTGTCAGGCTCTAAAATATTGAGGGTAAAAGTGTTTATCTACTCCTCATCAGTTAATTGTCAAGGGGAATTAGGACTTGTATCTCCCTTGAGAATATCCAACAGAGGTTTATGTTCTCCTATGGTAAGCTGAAAATGAGGTTTTAGCCAATTAATATCTGTTAACAACTTTTGAGAATCACTTTTCTGGAGCAACAAGTACTCTAAAATCTTAAAGCTCATTGTACTGGAGCAAGGGCTTGTAGAAAAACTCCTTTAGAGAGATCAGCCAATAAAATATACAACGAATAATATATACTGAGAGATTTAAACGCTTTAACCTTTTGTATTAAAGTAACAACAAATTTTTTAAGGCCATTAATCATTCTTTGAGGCAAGCTTTTTAATGAATGGCTTCATGGGCTCTCAAAAATCACAAGCAATTTCACTTAATGCAAACCTCTCACCTTTACCAGGAGGTAAAGGAACTGTATAGAACAATCTTTTAAATCTATAATAATTTTATATGTATTTACTTGAATGGCAGCTGGAGTAGGCAAGTCAGGCTGCAGTGCCCCATTAGTTTTATAAATCTTAAATTTGAACTTTCTCTGTGTAGCCCTGGCTGTCTTGGAACTCACTCTGTAGACCAGGCTGGCCTTGAACTCAGAAATCCGCCTGCCTCTGCCTCCCAGGTGTTGGGATTAAAGGCGTGCGCCACCACTGCCCGGCTCTAGTGTTTTTTGATTAATTGAATAACCAACTCTTTTTAGCTGAGTGAAGTATCAGATAAAGCCAAGCTGAAGGCAATCTTGTCCTCTAATAATTGTTAAATAGCCCCAGTATCTATCAATCTTTTAAAACCCTTTTTCTTTTAATTATTAATTTAAGATTAGGTTTCTTGTTATTAATAAGACCTAATACACATCAGAGGAACCAAAGCCGTTTTGTCTTCTATCACACTCAAAAATTTTGGCCTGGCCCACAAGCTGTTTTGAATTTCTTTTGAGTCTGAGGCTGACACCTCCCTAAGGAACAAGCAAGGCAATAAACAAATTCTAGAGAACACCCTTTTAGAGGCGGGACAGGACAAAAGGAATGTCTGAAATCCAAGCTCCTGTCTCAACTACTCTGTTACAGCCTTAATTTAAATGTAAATGTTTTTAATCTTGGCCTATATCCTGAGGCCTGGCCCAAGGATTATCCTTCTTGTACCAAGGACAGGTTTGTCAAGTAACCTTGGTCACCTGACTGTTGTTTAAGTCTCTGTTCCTGGGACAGTCACTTTAAAAACTATCTAAATTTCTACATTTAAAACACCCCCCATCTCTATGGCTCTGTGTAGCTATGGCCAGACCCTGATTGTATGAGGGTGCAATTTCATTGCAAAGACAAGTATCTAAGTCTGTCTTTGCTTGTATGGTCTGAGGGCTGTGTGGGCAGTTCAACCTGATTAATATCACACTGACCTTGTCTTACAAGCACGTTAAGATCCCAGTCTGTATGTCTTAATTTAAATGTAAATGTTTTAAATCTCTAGCAGGCCAGCACTGTATCACAACTTGTTATAAATATTTTTATTTAACTCTATCTGCTATCTCTCCCTTCTATCACATGGGCGAATCAAAAAATTTTTAAACTCAAGATTACAACCGCCAACTGTAGCCAATGGAATACTGGCAGTTTAACTAAATTTTTAAATTTCTTTTGTAACATTAGCGTATAATTTTGAGAAGCAAAAGCAAAACCAATTTAAACAATCTACTTTTTCTAAAATCAACACCAAGTAGACTACCCCTATGTTACAAAGTTTTGCTGTCAATTTTTACATATGAATGCATGAAGCAGCTTTTACTATCTCATTGAAGAGATACTGTTTTAAAATCTTACTCTTTATACACCTGGTTTCTGAATGACTCTAACACTGAGTTAGTTTTACGCCACCTTTCGTTACCAAAGTTGTAAATTTTTAATTACACCCAATAATTTAAGCCAATAGTCTATAACCAAGACATGTAGAACGTTTTTATACTTTTAAAACCAATCCGAAACAACAATGAAATGGCTACATATCTTATTTTTAGATTAAACAAAATTTGTTGTCTTTCTAGCTGTAATTTCAAGAGAAAAGCACATCACAGAGGTTTTTCTAAGACAAAACGACTCTTAGCTTCCTTATAAAACCCAAAATGTTGCTGGTCTCTTTTAAAAGCAGCTTATGCCAACCTCAATTCCTGAAAAGACTTTTTTAGCTCCCAAAGGTTGGATCAAGCAGTTTTAACGATCTTTCTTTTTGAACACGTAACAAACACCGAACATTTAGACAATGAAACAAAAGGCAAACACAAACACGTGGACATTGGCGCGCCAAGGACAAACAACAAGGAAGGACCTCTAAGAGCTACAGAGAATTTCAGGACATCTCCCGAATTCTCTGTTTCTAGATGAACTCTGAAATAGCCTTTTCATTCTTTTTGTTGACACAGCTCAGAGAGAGGGCACCTGTATTTTTAAAACTCTTTCTCTCTCTCTCATATTTAAGATGTAACTTTTCATCTTGTTCATTGGAGATGTAGCGGGCAGCTAATTTAACACTTCAATACCCTGCTTTCTAATTCTTTTTAACCCTGCTCTTCCCGCCTGAAGCGGCTTTTAGGCTGCAGGCAATGTCTGTTTAGAATTCTCTTGACCTATGTTTCGCTATCACCTCCTAGGCAAAATCGGCACTTGGTCAATATCTCATTCACCTAGACTGTCTCCCCCAAACCACTCTTCTTGCAAACACAGCCTCCAATTAACCATCACTAGCTCCAGCACTCGATCTCGTGGCGGCGGCCGTCTATCCGGCTGGCATCTATCTTCCCCATCTATCTCTTCATCTGAGTCCTCTGAGGAAGTTATTCCCTCTGACTCAGAGCTATCACGCCGTAAAAACCCCAGCTCCTTTACCAGATACAGAGGTTTCTTTTTTAGGGCTTTTTCGCCTTTTCTATACTTCTTAACCAGGGCGTCCTTTCCCTGACCTCTCACCCCCTTGGATAGGTCCTCGGGGGGGCCTGATTTCTTAAATATGTCCTTTTTCCCTTTTCCTTTCTGAATTTTTAAGCGCTTCCATTTCTCTGTTTCTGACATGTGGGCCTGTAATTTGTCTACCTCTCCCCAGCCCGCCGAGCGGCTTTTCTCATCCTGTAAAACCAGAAGGAAGAGTACCAGCACTGCCTGGGGAGGGAGACGAAAAAAATCAAGACCAAACATATCTCTCAGAGAGCATCACCTCGTTCTACGGTTCTGGATTCATTCCACGCGTGGATGGCCTTCTTAAACAGTGCCGGTGATGGTAAATTCTCCAGGGTTTCGGCACCAAATGTGACGCGCGCGCGTGTAGTGTCTCGCCGGCAAGAACACACACAC
>NW_021625391.1:0-10550 GCF_004785775.1 Grammomys surdaster
AGGAAAATTAAAAGTAAAACGGGGAAGGTTCGCCACTTAGGAATCTCCCAATCCTCTCCGCTTCAAAATGGCTGCCAAGAAGCAGGATTTAGGAAGTGGTGCGAGGGTAAGTATGAAACATTATCCGCATGATGGCAGTGTTGCCCCAGTGTAGAGACAGTGTTCTGACTGCCAATCTCTGGCCCCGCCATTACAGTCTGAAAAAAACTCCAACACATGGACAGAGTACAGCAACTAGGGCAGCTTTCCTTAAAAGGAGGATTCATCTGCAGGAGGGGATACCTTCCATTGAATTTCTCAGTATTGGCACAACTAGCACATCCATCTGTACCTTCATAGGAATCAACCACCAAAACCCCAAGAATAAAATCTCTAATGTGTGAAGGAAACTGCATGGAATCTATAATCCGGGCAGGAAGGTAAGAAAGGGAGAAGGAGCTTGGAGGCACCCACCTTCCTCAAGCATCAGGTGTTTTGAAGAAATCAATGGCTGCTCAATGATCAAGTCTATGGTCTCACCTTCACCCAGCAGCAGTCTACCCCTGGTCTTGTGGTGTGGAGGTTAAATCTTATCATCCAGTCCTAGGTAGAAAGAAAAAAAAAATGCTGCCAACTCAGGGTCTTGAGAAGATCAAACCTAGGATCCAGAAAACCTGGTTCTCTGATTCCCTTCACAGATTCCCTGGGCACCATACCTCATCCTGACTTGGGCAACTGGACTTGAGTGTCCAGCCAAGCTGACTACCCGACTGTAGTGGATTTCTAGGAAGGTCTCAAGATTTAATGCTCTATACTATTTGGGGTGGCAAGTCTATTGAAATCACTGTAAATCCCAATCAGATAGATCACAGAGTATGTTTGACCTGAAATCAAAACTGAACATTCAATACATTTCCATTAAGATTGTACTATATTATGTACTAACACCTCATACCTATATTTTGAAGGAACGAGAAGGGGACGGTTAAGGTGGGAGGGGGAGTGGGAGGAGATGGAGGGAGAGAACACTGGAACTGAGGGTCTTTTCAACCTCTTTAACTCTGTCTGTGTGTTCAGAAAACAAAGTTTTTCTTTGATATCAGCATTCCATACAGCCTGTTAGACACCTGATGATAACTTTTGTGTACTTTTAAGTGTACATACATATTTTTGTATTTAGGGTTTCTGAAAATATCCTGCAGCATACAATGTGTGCTGTAGTTTGAATAATACAAAATGTATATGGTACCAACATTTCCTATTTAAACAGTGAATACATTAATCTGTACATCACATTAATTTCTACTTACCTTTTAAAACTGATATACATGTGTGTCTATTATATTTGTTTGAATGCATGTGTGTGTTCAGGACAACCTCAGGAATCTGAGTTCCTCTATAGTTAGAATTATGGGAACGGAATTCATGTGGTTAGGCTGGGAACCAAGAACCTTGATCCTCTCACCAGATCCAGTATTTTTCTTTAAATAATACACAAATGCATGGCACTGATTATCCTATGGAAAACATTATAGCATGATTAGCACTGAAACAAGCCCATATGTACGTGGATATACTTGAATAGAAATACTCTACTTCAGGGCAATTAAACACACATTGAAGGCAGTGGACAAAAATCTAGACTCTTTTAATAATTTCCCCATTAATATATGTCATTCTTGGACTTTCCATTCATCTGTACACACATGACTCAATTTTCTCTTCATTTATTATAGCTCAAGTACCTCATACACTTCTTAGGCATGCTGAATGATTCTCCCTAGATATTCTCTGACATAGTATTAGGGGCTGGAGTTTGGTTCTTTACAATGGTATTTTTTAATATGCTGGGATAAAATCTAGATCTTCCTGTATTCCAGCAAAGCACTATGAGCTATGAAGACAGCACCAATGACTGCTAACTTGGTTTCAAATTTTACGTGTGTCAGCATTTTCCACCAGGAATGGAGGTGCACCACTCAGGTATTCTTCCTCCAAGAAGATAGAAGGAGGAATTTTATCCCTGGAACTGGAGTAACAGACAAGTGTGAGCCATCATGTGGGTGCTGAGGCTATAATCTGTGTTCACTGCAAGAGAAAACTGTACATTTAACTACTGAGATTTCACTTCAGGCACTGAAGACTGATTTTAAAATACATCCTTTTACTTTGGATATTTGTCAAATAGTCCCTGCTTTTACACTACATATCTGGGTATAATAATAATACCATCAGGTGAAAATTAATGTCAGAACTAAGCGACAATAGTAAAATGTGACCATATCTTGAATCGTCAAAGGACTCTGGGTTCTGCCACAAAGATGTTTGCATGTTTACTGCTGCAGTGTGAACAAGATTTGACATGTGGAAAATGAAAATACATATGGAAAGTGGAGTGTTTTTTGGCCATGAAGAAAAAATGAAGTAATAGAAACACATGGAAAATAATATATAGAACAAGAAAATCAGCGTGAAGAAAATCTCAGGCTCAGACAGACAGATACAAATTGTTCTCTCTCATATGCAGAGTTAAAGTTTGCATTCATGTGAGCATGCACACACATTTGTCTATGTGTAAGTTGGTGTTGTAACTGGATCATGAAATTAGAAATGGGATCATGAGAGGAACAGAGAAGCTCTGAGGGGGGAGACGTGTTCAGTGAGAAATGGACTACTGTGACATGAAAGAGAAAATGGCACTTATTGGAAGAGGGAGGGGTAAAAGGAATGTCAGCAGGGGGACAGGGAAGACAGGCTCAGAGGGAGAAAAACAAGAGCAAAGTATATATAAAAAGTGCCTTGGTGAAACCTATTATTTTGTATACTACTTGAAAACAATATTAAAATAAAAAACTCCTGAATGAGCTATACCATGAATTAATGAAATATATATATATAAAATCACGACAGGAAAGTCTTTAAATAAATACCATTTTAAAACAATGTCCAAATTATAGATACTATAAAGTGATCAAAACTTACACAAGCATATATATTATTATTAAGATGGTATATGGAAATGCAAGACATATGCTTCTTTCACATATTAAACATTATTGGGACTATTGGAGGGCCAATTTTTCTTAGACATTGTGAAATCTGATGTCCCAAGGCAACATGAAATCACTGAAAATGTATCTTATTTTTCAGTAAATGTGCTTAGCCAGCAGAATAGCTTCACACACATAGAAAACATTCACTAAAAATAATTAATCAGTTCTCATAAAAAATGAGATCTCATATTAATCTCATTAAATCTTACCTACAATTCCATCTAAATATTACAAGTAAGATTTACTATCGTTAATATTTCTCAAAATACTTGAAGTTGAAAACCTGACAGTTGCATACTCAAGTTACTGAGGATCAAACCAAGGACCTAGGGCACACAGCATTCAAACCCCTCGGCTATGACACTTCATATTTATCTTCTCCTAAACCTCAGAGCATACTTGTATAGAAATTACAAGAAATAAATAGCAGCAAAAATTTAAATAACGCTATGCTCCTGGACAGGTGAAAATGAACGAAACTGGAAATACCCTCCATAGCAGAGGGAAGAATCCTAAAATCTCTGCTAAATCTGAGCTTCAGTTTGGCTGAATGTGGAAAACAGGATACACACAAAAAATACCTTTCCACGTACTCAGACCTAGGCAAACTGAGGAAACTATTTCAAGATCCACAAAACTTTAGGCAGCCATATTCTTTGGTGCATTTCTCTGTGAATTCCATCTTTTCAGAAAGGAAATATCCTATTTAACAGAAGGAAAAGAGTCCAAGGACTCTTCAAAGTAGGTAGAATTAGGCCTCAGATTCACTTCACATGGAATACAAGATCAATAAAATGAAATGAAAGAAAATAAAATACTGTTCAAAGTATCAAGTATGAACAAAACTCAGGACAGCCACCCTTGCCGTTTTTTCAGACACAAAGGGCGGGGGACAATCGCTCACAAGCTCGTGAGTGGAGCTCTACTGCCATCATGAGGACACGGTTTCACAACTCACAGCACCACTGGGCTTCCTTCCCATGATTCTTAGCAATGGCAGAAGATGGCGATTACTAACAACAAGAACAGCTGTGGGTGCCTAGTTGGGCTTACCCCACTTCTCCTCAGGCCCCAACAGAAACTCAGACTGTAGTGCTGTCTCATCAGATCCTGGAGACTGAGGCCGCCCTAGGACACCAGCTAGTAGATTAACATCGCTAGCTGAGCAGGGTGAAACCCGCCCCTCTGCTTCCTGTTCCTCCATCCCTCTGCTTCCTGTTCCTGGACCACAACTCAACTGTGCACTTGGCCCTGGGCCCTCAGTCAGCAGGGTCTGCACTAATACTCTGAAAGGTCCTGTGATTGCAGTCTTACGACAGAAGGAGGGGGAAAAAAAAATCAGTAAACGGCAGGGTTTCCCATTTAAGAATCCCCCTGATCCTTCCCTACCCTTCAAAGTTGCTGGCAACAAGATTCAGGACGAGGTGTACAAGTGTGGGTATGTGGGAAACATTTTCTGCATAATTGCAGTGTTGACCCCGAGAACCAATGGTGTCCTGACTACAGCTCTCTCCTCCTGCCTTTACAAACTGTAATAAATGGGAGCCCTCTTTGCATTTTTCCTATATTGTGAGAAAAATTGATCTGGATAGTGCAGCTTCCATTTTAATTTTATGTTGATACCACATCTATTGGATAAGGACCTGTATCAGACCTCAAGCACCAAAAGAGAGCCAGACAGATTGGGGCAGACTGAAAGTGTCTGAAGCACCTGCCCTCCTTTCTTGTGCATCCTCTCTGAAGACCTGAGAGCCAGAAGTGAAGGCCTAGTCAATGACAATCCTGCATTTCTCCTCTTCTTCAGCCAGCAGCATTCTAGGTCCAGTCCTTTCTCATGGTACCTGATTGTCTTTGGATCTCGGGGACAAGTCTCAGCATTCAGTTTTAGGTAAGAAATGAAATTACAGCTAATTCAGGACCTGGATTGGAGCAAAGTGGGCACCAGGAACACAGGTTGTCTACCAGATTCACTTGTTCCCTAGGTTTCATACTCCCAGTCGTGATGGATGTAACAGGCCCTGTGTGGACAGCAGGATGTGGCCTGTAAGGAAGATCTGGGGCCTGCTGAAGATTGAATGCTCCAGAAACCCAAGCATTTCCAGTGTTCCAGTGCTTCCAACAGTCTAACAGTTTCCCCTGGTTTCACTTTGGATCCCTTAATTCTTCATCATGCTTTCAGTTGGGCATCAGTGTTATTTTTCCTCATTGATGCTTAAGATATACACCATACACAGGATCCAGAAAGTACTTTCGTTAAACTTAATATTCACACTGATGAATTTTCCACATTGACTGCAACTCACCCAATGCCTAGACACACAGCTCACTATAGATAATGAAGCACTCATTAAATGTGCATTGAAATGAATTATGTTGCACAATGATTTTCATGTCTTTCATTTTGAAGGTTGGAGCTTAGTATATATAACATAGCCAAGGCTAAGGAATTGTTATAGCTCAGAGTTTGAGGCTTGCATATTCTAATGAGTAATTGTTAGCCTGGAAACTAAGAAAAAGAAAAAAAAAAACAAAGAAAAAAACCAATGTATTATTTAATACATTAGTAAGTTTCTACTCATATACAATACAAACTTTTAAAATCAGAATACAGGTTTATAGCCTCATGCTTTCTTTGAAGATTTTATATGTGTGTATGCATGTGTATATGCCTAGGTGTATGAGTGTATGTTATGTGTGTGCAAGTAACCACAAAGGCCAAAAGGGGGTGTTGGTTTCCTTGACACTACATTTAACAGGAAGTTGAGACCCCATTCATTTCAGTTAGGGTGCTGGGAACCAAGCCCAGGTCCTTTGGGAAAGCAAGAAATACTCTTAACTGATGAGCCACTTCTGGAGCCATGCTTCTTCCTGGCTTTATACTAAATTCTTACTTTACAATTGTATCTTGGACCTGTGCATGCTGGGGTTTATGTGGGATTCCCACCCTACAGAAGGATGGAGTGTTGCTGCCTAGCTGGGTCAACAGAGCAAGCTCAAGACCCTAGCCTTCTCCAGCCTACACTTTCCCCATCACTGAGAAGCTTCATGGGAAATCATGCTTTCTTGGCAATTGTACATCCTTGTGGCGTTAGTAATGCACTAGCTGTGGTCAAAAACATCATCTTAGTGCCCTTCCTACCTGAGAAACATCACCTGGAGAAAAAGGCGCCAGGGAACACAACTGTTTTGACTTCTATAGGATCTTCTGAAGGGTCTAATTATTCTTTTGTTTTTTTCATCTGAAACCAAACTTTTAGCAAAAGAATTGATTTCTTAACAATCAAAGGTGTGCTGGGCAGTGGTGGCACACACCTTTAATCCCAGCACTTGGGAGGCAGAGGCAGGTAGATTTCTGAGTTTGAGGCCAGGCTGGTCTACAGAGTGAGTTCCAGGACAGCCAGGGCTATAAAGAGAAACCCTGTCTTGAAAAACCAAAACCAAAACAAACAAACAAAAAAAAAACCCAAAAACAAAAAAACAAAAACAAAAAGAAAGAAAGGAAGGAAGGAAGGAAGGAAGGAAGGAAGGAGGGAGGAAGGAAGGAAGAAATCAACTATGTTCCCTGCTTCCTCTAGGAGGTGTTTCTCATGCAGCTGGACCTCTGTTTGCCCAGCACTCTATGCCCCATTCTTTGCCACTGCATCAAATCTCTGTCTCAGACACAAAATGGACGTTCCAAATAAAAAGGGAGAAGAGTGTTCTGGAATTTAAATTTGGTGCTTAGAGGAAGGCATCTCTAATAACAGATCTGGTCTGAGGTTCTGCAAAAGATTCTTCTGTTAACTCAATAATTCTTATAGACTAATGGATTTCTATAAACACTTCTCATAACTAAGGTATTGACAAAGAGAGCAACAAAAACTAGTTCAACAGTTCTTAACTATATTCTATTGCTTCTTTAGCAGCCTAGGTTTCCCTTAGTCTCCTGAGATGGAGTCTTGAAGCCCAAGTGGTCTAAAAGACCCAAAGTAGCCTATTATGACTTTAAACTTCTGATCATCCTGCCTCCACCTTCTACTGCTAGGATTGCAGGCTGGCTCGACTGTTGATGAAGTGTTTAGATAGGATGCAAGCAGAAGGCCTCATGTATGGTACAAGCCCCAGGATACTTTCACTGCACAGCCTCAAGATTACCCTGATTAGTTGTTGAACTGATCATCTCAAATATTTCTGTGCATGCATTCAAAATATAAACAAGTACTTTTTAAAAGAGAAACTATGAAGATTAAGGAGTCATATCGAATAAGCAGTCGTCATGCAATCAATCACAAGGCATCTAGTATTTATTTTGATGTACTCAGGAACAATTAAAAGGTTCTTATAGAAAACAGCATAAACTATTTCAGACAGTAAATATAACTTCTTTGATAATTGTTAACACCTAGAGCATACAGGCTCTCCTAGGGCCTTAGAGGAATTTAAGGAAGGCCAGCTTCTAGCACTAGCTTCTCCAAACCTCTACAGACCAACCTTAACCCGAGTCAGTGGTTCTCAACCTTCCTAATGCCAAGACCCTGTCCCACAGTTCCTCATACTGTGCTGACCCCCAAACAGAAATCATTACTGTCGATGCAATTTCATGGCTGTAATTTTGATATTCTTATGAATCATAATGTAATTATCTGATAGGCAGGACATCTGGTATGCAAACCACAGGTTGAGAATCACTGCTCTACGGAAGAGGGCAGGAAGCTGAAATGGCGTTATATGTTTTGAAACTGCTTCCTCATGGTGGCAGTGTTATACTTCATATTTATACAAGCGCCATTTTGTAATGTCTTCCCCCTCCCTTCTTGTTTGGAAAAAAAGAAAACCCACAAGAAATATGGCTGCCTTATATACCATCCAGTTGGAAAGGACAAGATCAAACTATTGTGCTCTTGGTCTAACCAAAGTGTTTGGTTCTCAGTAAAACCAAACTTTGGCCTCACCAACCACCTCATTGTTAATATTTTCTCAGGAGTTAAATTGCATTCACATTAAACATTCAGATCTCCCCTTCTGGCAGATCTTGTCTGAAACACTGTACTCACAGTAGACACTGGAATTCGCCTCCATTTCTCATACTCTTTGTTGAATTGTTGGCAGCTCTTTGCTTAAAGACCTAAGAAGAGGCAGAGACAGTTCACATCAGACACCGCTTTCTAACCTGTGCTCTCTGCATATGGCATGAATTCCCACTAGGACACAGACACTTTGCTCATCCTTCAATAATTTTTCACACAATATATTCTGATCATGGTTTCCCCTTCCCCACTCATCTTCTCTAACCACCTACCTCCACCTCCAGGCCTCCTTTCTTGCCTCACTTTAAAAATCAAACACGGGCTATATGGTGATTCACTCCTTTAATTACAGCATTCAGGAGACAGAGCAGGCGGATCTTTCAGTTCTAGGTCACCCTGGACTACAGAGATCCCATCTTTTTAAAAATGGGTGAAGGGGTGTAAAATACAAACAAATCAGAAGTTTAAAAAATAAAAAGAAAAGCACTACTGCAGGATATTTGATCACATTGTGAACCCGAAGAATGCGACCTGGCAAGACCTTGTCATGGTAGGGCTCAGCCCTAGCACACATCTTGCAGAGTGAGGACAAACTAGATACAGTTAAAGAAGCCAGAGAATGAGGAGCCCAAAGGTTAAAACAGATCATCAAAGTTAGTGTGAGGCCAAGCACAGCGATTCAGTAAGAAACCTAGAGAAAAGCCAGATTGAATAAGTCAGCTTGGAGCGGAGTTTGAGCCAGAAAAGCAGGGTTGATGAACCAGCCAGAGATCAGAAAGACCTAGAAGGGGTGAGTTATTCAGCAGCAAGTCGCAGAGGCTGAAAACATTCTAGGCCCAATAAGACTGTATAGAAGTTAGAAGGTTCAAGGACTAGGCTTAGGTTAACAGACTGAAGGTAATAAAGCCCCCAAGACAACAATCATACAGAAGAATAAAGGTTACCTTTACAAAGGACAAGTATTACACATAGGTACACAGAAAGACATACAAATACAAAATCCATAAAAATATAAAATCAGAAACTATAACACAAACACAAAAGACTTATCAGAGCTGGGATCATATCTTCAACCTCTGTACGCCCTGCGCATGCTGTGGGTTCTCCGAGAATTCTGATGTGTGTCAGCCCTGTTATGTCTAGAAGACAGTTTCCTTGGTGTTATGCATGCCCTCTGACTCTTACATTCTTAAGGGTCATCATCTGCTTAGCTCCCAGGAACCTGAGGGGCCATTCATGAGCAAGTGTTCTACAAGACTCTCACTCTCGCCACACTGTCCACTGTGGGTCTCTCTGTTATTTCCCAACTACTGCAAGACGAAGCTGATGAAACATTTTTCAACCCCTTAGACTTTCTTGTGGAACATATGTTCTTGTGTGTGTTTATCTGTGTGTGTGCACAAACTGGACTTATAGAAATATATACAGTTCAATAAGGTAACACTTGATTACAATATGGAGTTTATAATACAAATAAATGCAGGCTTCAAGCTGGCCAACTTTTCTTCTTAGACATTGCTAGAAAGATATTTATAATTGAATTAATTCTCTCACCTGACAGAATAGATACAGACATGGAAAAAATATTCTGTAAAAATAACTCAAGACAGGCAGTGGTGGAAGGCTCATCCCTTGAATCCCACCACTGTGGAAGGAGAGGAAGAGGCAGGTGGATCTCTGTTAGTTCCAGGCCACCCTGGTCTAGAATGAGTTCTAGACCACTCAGGGCTACAGAGAAACCCTGTTTTGTGGAAAAAATAAAAAAATAAACAAAACAAAAAAAAAATAAACCCAAAAAAACAAAAGCAAAGAAAACAAAACAAAACATATTAATAAAATTATTTCATATAATAATGGATTCTCATTATTAATTTCACCAATTTTTTTCTAAATTTCCATCCCAATCATATTATGAATCAGATTTAATGCCACAAATAGTTCTCACAATATTAGGAAGTGGGAAATTCCAATGCACATAACTTAGAAGTGAATTAGCTCCCCATGTCCAGTAGTGAGGATCAAACCCTGAGGCTGTGACTTGTAACTCAGACATTGCAGCCCTCATGTATAGCCATTGAATTACTTGTGCTCACTTCACTGCAGGTTACTTCCCTTCTAAACCTCATACCACATCTTTATTGCATCAAAATTAAAAGAAACAAGGGTATCAAATTTTTAAATAAAACTAGGCACCTGAACAGAGTGGAAATGGAGGAAATGGGAAACACCCTACATGAGAGAAGGAAAAGCATCCTATGACCTCTCCTAAATTTGGGCTTTAGTTTGGCTTCACCTGAAAAACAAGACAAAAATTAAATACTTTTCAAAACACTCAGAACTGAGCAAAACCCCGGGCATTCACACTCCTTGGTACTATCTTTAATCGGTTTTTTTTCAGACACGAAGGGCGGGGGACAATCGCTCACAAGCTTGTGAGTGGAGCTCTACTGCCATCATGAGGACACGGTTTCACAACTCACAGCACCACTGGGCTTCCTTCCCATGATTCTTA
>NW_021625392.1:0-3879 GCF_004785775.1 Grammomys surdaster
TGATTGCAGTCTGACTACAGAAAGAGGAAAATTAAAAGTAAAACGGGCAAGCATCTCCATTCAGAATCCCCGGATCCTCCCCGCTTCACATGGAGCACAAATCAAAAAACTGAAATACTGCTGAAATTATTCAAAGTTAGGCAGAACTCAGGACAGCCACCCTTGGTGTTTTTTCAGACACGAAGGGCGGGGGAAAATCTCTCACAAGATCTAGAGTGGAGCTCTACTGCCATCATGAGGACACGGTTTCACAACTCACAGCACCACTGGGCTTCCTTCCCATGATTCTTAGCAATGGCGGAAGATGGCGATTACAGACAGCAAGAACAGCTGTGGGTGCCTAGTTGGGCTTACCCCACTTCTCCTCAGGCCCCAACAGAAACTCAGCCTGTAGTGCTGTCTCATCAGATCCTGGAGACTGAGGCCGCCCTAGGACACCAGCTAGTAGATTAACATTGCTAGCTGAGCGGGGTGAAACCCGCCCCTCTGCTTCCTCTTCCTCTGCCCCTCTGCTTCCTGTTCCTGGACCACAGGACACCTAATAGGCACTTGTCTCTCAGTCAGTAGGATTTACACTTAGACTCTGCAATAGCCCAAACCTCAAAACTTCCTATAAAGAGTGAGAGTTAGGAGAGGCCAAGCTTGTTCATTTACGAATCCCCTGGACACTTAACCTTCTTCAAAATGTCTAGAAGAAGCAATAAGGTAGTGCTCTGTGCCTGGGTACATATGAAATATTTTCTACAGGGATAAAAAAGAGGGAGTAAGAGTCCAAACATGGATAATTAATACCCCTTAGACCATAGCCTTCCTTAATATTTGTAAACCCAGCTTAGAGGAAGAGCCCTGCATTCAGGTATATATGAAATATGTTCCGCATGATGGCAGTGTTGTTCTAGAGAAGAAACAGTAACCAACCTGCAGCCCTCTGCTCCCGCCTTTCTAGTCAGAAAAAAATGCAAGTCCAATTGGAGAGTCCAGTAAGGGTGACAGCCTTGCCTTCTTCCTTCCAAGTGAGGAAAAGGACCCATTCCTACAGGTTCCCTTCCACTTTCATTTTGCATCAATGTCAGACCAACTGGATCTCTTTTTCACGTGGAACTCCAAAGGACAAAAGACCAAAACCTGAATAAAGCAAGAAGGAAAGAAAAAGAAAAGTGAGACCTGAGGTAACTCCGCGCCTCATCCATCTTCTCTTTGGATGAAATCAGCATCTAGTCAATGATGAAATCCTAAATTTCTGCCTTTCTCCACCCAGCAGCGTTCAACTTCCAATGTGTTCTTCTGGTATCTGACTGTTCTCTGCTCTCAGAATCTAGTTCTAGAAAGAGAAAGAAAATGTTTGGAACCTCGGTGTCTGCACTACAGCAAATCTAGGCACCAGAAATGCTGGTTCTCAGACATATTCACTTGTTCCTTGGGGACCATACCCCATATCCTGACAGACATGACAGGCCTTGTGTGTGGAGTAGGCAGTTGACTACCATCATATAAGGAGAATATAAGTAATAATTCTGAATGCTCAAAATGTAAGAGGGACAAATACATTGCACTGTCTATAAATTCCAGTCAGATAAGTAACAGTATCTTACTACTCTTCTATTCTTGTGAAGGCCACTAGAAAGCATCTAATTGGAGGCTTCTTAACAGTTTCCAATAGTAAATTCCAACATGGCAGGAAGCAGGGTTGCTGCTGGCACAGCAGCTGAGAGCAAGTATTCTAGCAATTACTTTCACTGCAGGACGTCAAGATTATGTCTTCATTAACTGTTGAACTGATCTTTTAAAATATTTTTGTATGTGGATTCAGAACTTTTTTAAAGAGAAAATACGAAAATTAAGGCATCATATTAAATGAGCAATTTCAAAGTATCTACTACTATTTATTTTGATGTACTCAGGAACAATTAAAAAATTCTATGGAAAACAGCATAAAGATATTCAAACAGTAAACATAACCATTCCATTAACTATAACACCAAGAGTATATGTGCATACAGCTTCTCTTAGGGCCATATCGAAAGTCAAGGAAGGCCAGCTTCTCCAGGCCTCTACAAACCAACCCTGCTCTAAGGAGAATGCAGGAAGATGCAATGGTGCTATGTACATTGAAACTGATTCCTCATGGGGGCACTATTGTTCTACATACTTATAAAAACACCATGTCTGAGTCTTTTTCTCCCGCCCCTCTTGTTTGAAAAAAAAAAATTATTGCAGCCTGTACTTAGTTGGCCCAGTCTAAAAGGACAAGCTCACACTCCTGTTCTCTTGGTCAGATGTTTCCTGTGAAACCAAACTATGGCCTCAACCTACATTTCCCCCACAAAGGAATCTTTTGGCATGAGTCAAATTGACCCCTACATTTAAGTGGGTCTGTTTCCTATCTATCACCAAGCATTTTGAATCTCATCAAATTATCTGCTCCAGCTGGTTAGGTGGACCCTGTTGGAAATGAAGAGTGAAGTTTGGGCCATAAAAAAACAGACTGAGCTACCCAGTGACTGCATTCCTAAAAGCCCTCACATGCTACCCTATAGTTTGCTTCCATTGGTCCTACTCTGTGTTGAATTGTTGACAACTCTTGTCTACACCTAAGAAGAAGCAGGGACAGCACACATGTGTCACCATTTTATAACCTGTGTTCCCTACATATGGTATGAATTTCCACTAAGAGACCTTCCCCATCCTTCAAGTTTCAGTTAAAAATGGGAAAACACATTTCTTTGAAGTATTTTTTTTCTTTTCTAATTGAAAATAATTATTCATATAGTATAATTTCTTCTTACTTTCCAAATATTTCCTCATGAATTATAATCACAAACAAGCCAGAAGAAAAGAAAAAGTACCTAAGAATCACACATGTACACAAACACACACAGAAAAATCATAACAAGACAAATTCAGAAAGTGTAAGATGCAAACAAAATAGTAGTAAGTTAAAAATATGCCCAGAGAAAGCAATATGAGACCAATAAATAAATAAATAAATAAATAAAAATTACAACTGAGTTTATTTTGAGATAGCCCTTACCAGTTAGTGCTGAGGCCTACCCTTAAGTGTGTTTATCCAGACACAGAACTGAAGAAAAAAAAACCTTCTTTTGCAAGTGGGTGTCAATTGAAGCTAGCTTCTTGGTTAGGGGTGGGGATTTCTGTCCATTTTCCACTGTCACTATTACGATCACCTGTAGCTTTCGCCTGCATGTTGCCACCGGGTCTCAGTGGGTTCTAATATGTGTCAATCCTGTTGTGTCTGGAAGATACTGCTTTTGTAGTCACAAGCATTCCCTCTGAGTTACACTCTTACTGCTTCCTCTTCTGCAGAGCTCCCTGGGAAATGAGGGAGGGACATGATAAAGAGATCTCATTTAGGACTGAGTGTTCCAAAGTCCCACTCACTATACATTGTCCGGTTTTGAGTCCATGTGTCACTTCCCACCGAGAGGAAGGGGGAGCTTCGGAAGCACTTTCAGCATCTTTGAATGGCTTCTTGGTGAGCCTGCATGTGTGTGTACCTCTTAGACAACTGAAAACGCCAGGTGGAAAACAAGACTCACACAAAAATATCGTTCAAAGTACTGAGACACAGGAAAACATCTTCCTTCCTGCCTTAATCTCTGGGTGGCATATTTTCAGGCAAGGGAGACAAAAATGAAAAAACTAATTAAAGTATTCCAAGGTTGGAAAAACTCGGGACAGCCATCTTCCTCGGTGCCTTTTATTATCTGGGGGGTTTTTTTTTTTTTTTTCTCAGAGATGGAAAGCAGGAGAAAAGTTCTCACAAACTCTTTCCTGGAGCTCTACTGCTGTCATGGGGATGGAGTTTCAAAACTCACTATCCTGTTTTATTTTAAACAAACAAACAAACAAACAAACAAA
>NW_021625393.1:0-5681 GCF_004785775.1 Grammomys surdaster
GACTTTCTGAGACTTGAGAGAGGGTCTCCCCTCTGCGGGGGTCTTCATTGGGGGCTCGTCCTGGGATTTGCGACCACCCTGATCTCTGAGACCCCCACTGGGAGGTAAGGGCACCGCGGTTTTGTTTGTGTGTTTTGTGTGTCGATCCGTCTCGTTTGGAATTCTGGAAAGTGCACTTCTATGGTTTGGCTTGGCAGCTGTTTCTGTCTCGTAAGAGACAGCAAACCTTTTGTCTCGGCAGGAGGCGAATGGGTGACCAGCAGACGTGCTAGGAGGGTTACCACTGCCACAACCTGGGAGACGTCCCAGGTGAGGAGGGACCCCAGGGACGCCTGGTGGGTGCCCGTCTGGAGGCCAGAGAGGACACGGTGGCTTGCTGGAGGAGGTGTGAGAGACCTCCTGGCCATCTGTTTTTCTGTATTGGTTTTGGCCTTCTTGGTTGAGACGGTTTGTGTAGTTGTTTTGTCTGTGTTTTGTGTTACTCGTGATGTGATAGGGACAATGGACTGTGTGCTTGTGCTTATGAGGTGTCTGTGCCCATGGCGTGGGGCAACTGTCTGTGTACTGTGTTTGTGAAGTTTCTGTGCGCCCTTGGCAGGGGCGACTGACTGTGTAGCCTGGTTTCTGTGCTCGTGGCAGGAGTGGGAACCAGGCAAGCCACGGAGGGCAGTTTGCGACCCTGGGAGAGGGTCAGGTTACGAATTCCGGGAGGGAATTCGTGGGAAGTGGAAGCAGTGGGACAGATGTGTCGGCACACTGCAGGCCACAGTTCTCTAGAAGACACTCTGGAGTACGTTTGTATGAGAGATAGGGTCAGAAATGACCCGTTCTCTGTCTGAAGGTGGTCTATGGCCACCGCCGCCTGGGACGGCGTCTGTTGAAGCTCTCGTGGCTGTGTGTGTCTGGGTCTAATTCTGTGTTGTTCATTGCTGGTGATGTAAGAAATCTGTTAATTAGGTCCAGCATGGACTGGCCATGTCATCTGGTTATTAGGTTCTCTCACCAGCAGTCTTTCATGCCTTGATTGTGTAACCTGTCTCTGCACCTGTGACAGGAGCGAGAACTGTCTGTATGTGGTATATCCACCGCCCGTGATGGGGGTGAACTGACTGTGTTTTTCTCTGTTTTCTTGATGAACTGTTTCTGTGTTTTTGGACTGTGACTGACATTATTTTGGACTGAATCTACTGTGTTAAATATCCTGAGTTAACAAGAGTTAACATGAGTTAGCATGGCCATTGGCAGAAAAACAGCTAAAACAATTGTCTGATCTCCGCGGTGTGTTAGCAAAAGAAAAGAGAACTCTCTGGCCCCTACAGGAGAGATTCTTGGTTATGCTTTCTATGTCTATTGTGAGTCCTTGGCGCCAAATTTGTCCACGTGTGTCGTTGTTTGTCTTTGTTTTATTAGAATAAATGTCTGTTCTATGTTTCATGTATAGAAAGAAAGATAAAAAGGGTAAAAACTTATAGGCAAGTCCCCCTGCTCTGTGGATGAAAGTGAGACACAGCAGGAGGAGCCCTGGCAAAAATGATTCTTTACACAAGCTGCTCTTAGAGAGGCTAAGAACTTTTTGGCTTTCTTGGTAAAGAAACTGATTTTCTTTTCTTCCCCCAAGATTGAAAAGGAGATTTCAGTGTAAAGTTTTATCTGGGATCAAATAAGGCCTTGATAGGCTGCTAAAAGGACAGGTAGGATTTTTAGAGACCCTCAGGCAGGAGTCTTGGTTACACAATTGGCTTATGAGAATGATAACTACAGTCTAAGCCATGCTTTCACAGTGCTGAGGTGTTAAGGAATGTTCTGGGTTTGGGGACATAGGTCATTTTAGGAAAGACTCCAAAAAAATAGAGACATAGACAGACAGAAGAATCACTCCTCTGGAATCTGTTCTCCGTGTAGGAGAGATAATCGTTGGGCCAGGCCTCAGGAAATAGGCCCAAATTAAGAACTTTCACATTTGAGTTAAGACAAAGCTCAGAGAGGGCTCAGCAGAAGCTGGTGTGACATTCCTGTTGTCATGGTCACTCTGACTAGTCCCTGGAAGGGTGTTTTCTGGAATTTGTTTTATTGCCTTGCTTCTTCCTTGGGGAAGACAGGTCAGCCTCAGACCCAAGGACATTTAAAAGAGACAGTTTATGGTCCAGGAGCTATATAATGATTATGCTGGAAAAATTAATTACAACCTGACTTGCCTACTCCAGCTGCCATTCCAAGAAATGCATATGGAATTATTATAGATTTAGAAGAGTGGCATTTTTTTACTGTTCTTTTAAGATGAGAGGTTTACATGCAGTGAGTATGCTTGTAATTTTTTTTTTTTTTGAGAGTCCATGAAGCAATATCACTAGAAAGTTTTGCCTCAAGGAATGGCTAATAGCCTTACAAGAAGTTAAGAGTAAAGAAAAGTAAAAACAAAAAAACAGTTTCAATTGACTTTTAGAGCCCTGCCTTGGTCTCATTGATTATTGAGTTTAGCAGGTGACAAGGTGCTTCTTCTGAAATTACAGCCAGAAAAAGTAAGAAAATTTTGTTTGAAAAAAATATAAGCTGTGCATTTACTTCATTTTTGTTTATGACTGGTTTTTAAAGCATAAAAATGTTCTGCATGTCTTGGTTATAGATCATTTGGCCTATAAGGTATTGGGTATGGTTAAGAATTTGCAACCTTGGTAAAAGAAAGTTGGCTTAAAGCTGGTAACTCAGGTTTGGAGTCATTCAGAAACCAGATGTATAGAGATAGGATTTAAAACAATGTCTCTTATGAGTTATTAAAAGCTGCACTATCATGCATTCATGTATAAGAACTGACAGCCAACTTTGTAACCTGAAAGTAATGCATTTTAGTGTTGACTTTAGAGAAAATAGATTGTCTGCATTGTTAAAAATTGGTTTTGTTTCTCAAAATTATGGTTACACTCTAGTATTGCAAAAAGAAACTTAAAAAAAGTATAGTGAAACAGTGGCTGCATTTGGCAGTTCAATCGTGAGCTCCAGAAATTTTGACTCACTCATGTTTATGGTTGAAAAGAAGATAGAGCAGGTGGAAATGATTGCTAGAGTAAGAAAAAATAAGAACAGCTGTGACACAGTATCAGCCTGCTGTCAATTAGATACAGTGGTAGAGACAAATTTAGCCCCCCCCCTTAAGAAAGAGAAAAGATATCTGTGGGGTTCTTAGAAAACTAATCACCCCTCCTTTCCAGACAAACCAGCCAATCTGACATGACTGGTAGAGTCTTTGATGTTTTCCCTCCAGCCCACCTGGGATGATTGTCAATAGCATTTACAGGTTCTCTTTACTACTGAAGAGAAGGAAAGAATTCTGTTAGAAGCTTGTAAGAACGTTCCTGGTGACAACGGGCAGCCTATGCAGCTTCCCAATGAGATTGATGCCGGATGGATTCCCCCTTAACTGCAGGTAAGGGGCGGCTGGTAGTCTACCATCGGGCTCTAGCAGGTCTCCAAGGGCAGCAAGATGGCCCACCAATTTGGTCAAGGTAAGAGAAGTCCTTCAGGGACCAAACGAGCCACTGTCTGTGTTTCTTGAGAGGTTACTGAAAGATTTAGTTAAAGAGGCAGAGAACGTATACTATAAGAAAGAAAGAAGAGAGAGAAAAAGGCAGGTGAAATTGCAGGCAGGAAGGATTTTGGCCGCAGTGTAGGAGAGAAAGACAAAAGATAGGATAAGAACTAGACAGACAGAGAACCTGGGTGACAAAGACGGAAGCCCCAGATATCAGTGAATGGCTAGCAGAATTCCCAAAAGTTTGGGTTGAAACTGAAGAAGCCAGACACTAATGATTACAAGCCAATACAAGATCTAAAAGTCAATAAGAGAATACAAGACACTTAACCTCCTCAGTTCGCTCCCCCAGAGAGGACTTTTGGCAGCATCAACTTTCCAGCAGCCCCCTGACTGATGGATGACTAATACTCGTGTGATGCACTATCAGAGCCTGTTGTTGACTGAAAGGGGTGATCTTTGCACCCCCGGCCATCTTGAATCCTGCCACCTTTCTGCCTGTGACTGACGACTCTTCTCCCATCCATCACTGTGTTGATATCCTGGCAGAAGAAACAGGTACTCGGAGCGACCTGAAGGACCAGCCCTGGCCAGGAAGTCTGAACTGCTATACAGATGGCAGCAGTTTTGTGGTGGAAGGTAAGCGAATGGCGGGAGATTCAGTGGCAGATGAAAAGCTAGTACCGATATGCCTTTGCCACGGCTCATATACATGGTACAATCTATAGACAAAGAGGGCTGCTGACAACGCAGAAATACTGAGCCTCTTTGAACCAAAACCAAAGGGCTCAGGACACTGTTGCAAAAAGGAAATCAGATGGCTGACATGGCTGCCTAGAAAGCTGCCCAGGGAGCAATGATTCTAGCAGTAAGGGTTCCAGAGACTATTTTGACACTCGAGATACCAGTTTCAGATATGCCACCAACGACCATCAAGTGATGGACAATTTGGGCTTTCACTCTGAAACCCCTTATGGGGTAATAAAAAACTGAGATGGTAAATTAATTCTCCCACAAGAAGAAGGACTGTCTGATTTGGCGAAAGCTGTGGTGAGAAACTATAGAGCTTGTGCCTTAACCAATGGGAAGAGACTGAGGGGCGACTGGCCCAGAGCTTACTGGGAGATGGACTTCACAGAAGTCAAGCTGGCAAAATATGGAAAGAAGATCCTGGAAGAAAACTTTCCAAGGTTTGGAATACCCAAGGTAACTAACTGGGTCTGTTAATGGTCTTTGTTGCCCAGTTGAGTTAGGGACTGGCCACACAGCTGGGGATTAATTGGAAATTACATTTTGCTTATAAACCCCAGAGTTCAGGACAGATAGAGAGGATAAATAGAACAGTTAAGGAGACCTTAACCAAATTAGCATTGGAGACCGGTGGTAATGACTAGACAGCCCCCCTTCCCTTTGCCTTGTTCTGAGTGTGGAACACTCTAGAGTGATTTAAGCTTACACCCTTTGAGATTTTGTGTGGGGTACCTCTGCCACTTACTGGGGCGGGCAGAATGAATGATCCTAATGCTGTCCTTTCTAAATCCTTGTTTGCCTACATAAAAGCACTTAAAATGGTCTGACGCGAGGTCTGAGAACAGCTGAAAGGGGCCTACGAGACTAGAGACCCGAGTGTGACGTGGTTCTAGTTCAACACCACCAAGCTGCCTTCGATGTCCGACCATGTTTGGCCTGTGGAGAAATGAGCTATACCTGTGGGAGCAGGCGACCAGCTGCAAGGACTTGAATCCTCTGGGTGAGGCCGGTGCAGCATTCCAGAGGACACTAGAAACCCTGCGAGTGTGGCCAATGGCGTGCAGCCCAACCATGAGGCAGCCTCTCAGGACATGCTTCAGGAATTAGACATTAACACTCTGATATTTTCCCTGGTCCTCTTTTGATTCTGGTTTTTTCTTCTTAAACAGATCAGTTACCTTTGTTAGAGAGTTAGTGCTGTTCAGCTTTTATTGCTATGCCATCAATATCAAACCCTCAGACAGGGAAATAGAAGCTATGAAGATACTGAAATGCAAGATCTGTAATCAGATTTACATTAGAAGAAGTGGAGTTAAGTTTTTATGATTAAAAACTATCATTAGAAAAAAATGGGGGAATGTAGAAGGAAAAATTATGGATACTGGGTATATAGAATCCTTTTTAG
>NW_021625394.1:0-668 GCF_004785775.1 Grammomys surdaster
GGTTCCCCTCGCCCCCACGAATAACCGAGTCCCGCAGGCCGGGACAGGTGGCGCCCACTGTTTGGGGCTCGAGGCACGAACCTCTCCGGACGGACACCCCAAGAGAGAGCAGCTGCGACATCGTTGAAGAGAGAGGCAGTCGTCGCCGCCCTAGACCTGCCGACCTCGGTGAGTTTTACTTTCATTCCGTCCCATAGAAATGGGCCATTCATTGTCAAAGGAGGCGAGTTTCATTAAGGGCCTCAAAGATGCACTCAGAGAGAGAGGAATCAGGGTAAAGAAAAAGGATCTCGTAAAATTTTTTATTTTTGTTGATGAAAAATGTCCTTGGTTTATGATTGATGGACCGACTATACATCCAATGAAATGGCAGAAAGTTGGACGAGAATTAAATGAAAAAATAGCCAAGGATAAAGATGAGGGAATAACAAAGACAATATTTTCTTTTTGGGGTTTAATTAGAGATGTCATTGAGGATGCTCAGGGAGATGAGGGAAAGCGCTAACTGCTTTCGGTGGCTGAATATTGTCTTAGCCAGTCTCGTCCTGGGTCGCGAAATTCCAATCGCGACCAAGATCCATCAGACACCTTGACCAATGAAGCTGGCCCCGCCAGGGAGATTGATCCCCTTAGACCGCCCTCCCGGGCATCTGACTCCTTTTCCATCC
>NW_021625394.1:768-8538 GCF_004785775.1 Grammomys surdaster
TCGCCTTTATCCCCCTCTGCCATCGCCCCCCCTCCTCTCTTCCTCTCCTTTGCGTCCGCCTCCATATGTTCTACCCTCCGCGCCTCCCTGCCCCCCTCCCGAAGTTTCTTCTCCTTTTATCGCTCCTGTCTTCCCTTCCACTGCTCCTGCCTGCGGGAGTGATGCCGCCGCGTCCCCTCTCTCGCCCTCTTCCCAGCTTCCTGATTCCTTAGATCTTCCTGATACAGCCAACCTTGAGGTGGAAGCTGCCCGCCGACATGCTCCTGATCAGCCTCCTCTAAGAACTTTGACTTTTCCCCTCATATCTGGGCCAGACCTGCCCGCTTCTCTGTCTTCCGTTCGCGCTCACCTTTCTGATCAGCTCCGGGAACTGACTGACATTCTCCGCCTTCAGGATCAGGTCGCGCGCCTTTCAGTCCTTTGTGCACCTCAACCTTCCTTGCGCTTGGCTTTCCCAGTTACCCGCTCCGGCCATGGGTCCTCAGACCCTGCTCCGGACCCCCAGCCCTCTTCCACAACTAACCAGGGGTCCCCGCCCATGAATCCCGCGCCCCCTACGGGTGACCCTCCCCCGGGCCCAGTTCATGATTCCTCGGACGGGAGTGCTTCAGAGGAGGGAGGAAGCGAAAGCGAGGAGGAAACACCCGCTCCCCCGGACGCTCCCGTTCCTCCTGCGCCTGCTCCCCCCGCCACAGTCTTTAAAAAGCTCCGTTTTAAACAACTCAAAGATTTGAACTCGGCGGTCCGTGATTATGGACCGAACGCCCCCTTTACACTGTCTCTCCTTGAAAGCCTGGGTGGCGGTGGCTATCTGACCCCCAATGAGTGGTTTTCAGTCGCCCAGGCCGTGCTAACTCGTGGCCAGTTCCTTTCCTGGCAGGCTGATTGGGCTGATCGCTGCCGCCAGCAGGCTCGGAGTAACCTCTCCTCGGGCCGCCGCCCCGCTTCAAAGTGGACGCTTGATAAACTTTTAGGAAGGGGCAAGTATGCCACAGATCAGAGGCAACAGAAATTCTCTTTGGGCCTTCTGGCCCAAAGTTCCTCAGCCGCCATGAGTGCCTGGAGAGCGATTCCTATGAAGGGTTCAGTCCTTTCCCCTTTAACGAAGGTTACTCAGGGGGCTAATGAGGAGTTCTCAGAATTCATCGCTCGCCTCCTGGAGGCAGCAGAGAGAACTTGGGGGACGGGTCAGGAGAACAACAAACTCCTTTTGCAATTGGCTTATGAGAACGCCAATTTAGCGTGCAGGACCGCCCTCAGGGGCAGGTATAAGGACAAAGACCTAGATGAAATGATTAAACTCTGCAAAGATGTAGATCCCTTCGCTCAGAAAGTCTCCCAGTCTATAAATCTGGCTGTGGGTGCTGCTACTGGCGCCGCCCAGAATCATACATCCTGCTTTCGGTGCGGCCAAACTGGCCACTTTGCTCGCCAGTGCCCCTCAGATAGAGCCCTCCCCCAAGCGGGGAGAGAGCGCCCTTTGCCTTCTGCCCTCTGCCCTCGCTGCAGGCGGGGTAGACACTGGGCTAATACCTGTCGCTCTAGGACTGATGTTCTGGGCAACCCCCTTTCTCCCCTTCAGGGAAACGGAGTGAGGGGCCAGCCCCGGGCCCCTCAACCAGTCACCTTCCTGCCGGCCTCGGGGAACAGCCAGGCGGGGCCACGCCAGACCCTTCAACAGCAGCTCCCAAGCCAGTCACAGCCCTCCGCCGGGCTACCCCAGGGAGCGGGGGAATGGACCTCTGTGCCTCCACCGATACAATATTAGAGGCGGATAAAGGAGTCCAGATAATTCCCTCAGGGGTCTTTGGCCCCCCTCCGCCTAAAACTTACTATCTCATCTTGGGCAGAGCTTCTGCCACGCTCCAGGGCATCACTGTCTTCCCCTCGATTGTTGATAATGACTATGTGGGAGAGATTAAGGTTTTGGCTGCAAGCTCCCGAGGCCCCCTCCATATTCGCCAGGGACAGCGCCTTGCACAGGCCCTTCCCCTCCCATTGGACACGACCTCGCCTTCACTGGGCTCATCCCGGGGCGCCTCCACCCCGGGGTCCTCAGATGTCTATTGGGTTCAAAGAATTTCACAAGAACGCCCACAATTAAAACTTAAGCTTAATGGCAATGCCTTTGTGGGCATTCTGGACTCTGGGGCTGACTCCACAGTTATCTCCCAGGCCTCTTGGCCCCCTTCCTGGCCCTGCCAGCCCTCTCTGACCCACCTCCAAGGCATTGGCCAGTCCACCAATACCCTCCAGAGTTCCCAATTGCTAACCTGGGAGGACCCTGAGGGCAACTCTGGACACGTCAGACCTTTCATTGTTCCAGGCCTCCCTATCAATTTGTGGGGCCGAGACATTTTGAGTCAAATGGGAGTTCTCATGTTCAGCCCCTCTGCGGCTGTCACCCATCAGATGCTAGATCAGGGATTTATTCCTGGCCAGGGCCTGGGTAAAAACAACCAGGGAATTCCTGCTCCCCTTGAGGTCTTGCCAAAGACCTCGCGTTCAGGACTAGGTTATGACTCAAATTTTTCTTGAGGGCCATTGCTCCCCCTGCACTCCAGGCAGACAAGATCACCTGGAAATCAGATCTCCCTGTCTGGATTGACCAATGGTCCCTTCCTCAACACAAGCTCACTGCGGCCATGCAGTTGGTGCAGGAACAGCTAGATGCTGGCCACATTGAGCCTTCTACCTCCCCTTGGAATACCCCTATATTTGTGATCCAGAAAAAGGGGGGTGGGTGGAGACTGCTCCAAGACCTCAGAGAAGTTAATAAGACCATGGTTCCGATGGGAGCCCTCCAGCCTGGCCTCCCCTCCCCTGTGGCCATACCTAGAAGATATTACAAAATGGTCATTGATTTGAAAGATTGCTTCTTCTGCATTCCTCTACACCCAGAGGATAGCAAGCGCTTTGCTTTTAGTCTTCCCATTGTTAACTGCATTGGACCATCTCCCCGGTTCCAGTGGAGGGTCCTGCCCCAGGGCATGGCTAATAGTCCTACCCTATGCCAAAAATTCGTGGCGCAAGCCATTGACCCCTTCCGCCTTCAACATCCCGAGTTGTACATCATTCATTACATGGATGATATCCTTCTGGCCGGTCCTGATGAGACTGCCCTACATGGGACAGGCCAGCAGCTGATCACTGCTCTCCAGGACCTTGGGCTACAGATAGCCCCCGAAAAGGTCCAGCTTCAGCCTCCCCATTTATTCTTAGGCTTTGAGCTTCACCCTTCTAAGATTCTTTCCCAAAAGATTGAGCTCAGAAAGGACTCCCTGCGCACACTTAATGACTTTCAGCGCCTCCTGGGAGATATAAATTGGCTACGCCCCTACCTGAAGCTGACCACTGGAGAACTTAAACCTCTTTTTGACATTCTTCAGGGAGATTCAGATCCTTCTTCCCCCCGCACACTGACCCTTGAGGCCGCCTCCGCCCTTGCGCGTGTGGAGAAGGCTATTCAACAACAGACTGTTACTTATTATTCTCCTGCTTCCCCTTTGTGGCTGTTGATCCTCCCCACTGTGTTCGCCCCCACAGGACTCTTATGGCAATCCAAGCCTTTATATTGGCTCCACCTGCCTGCCACCCCTGCTAAGGTTTTGCCCACCTATCCGTCCCTGGTGGCACAAATAATAAAACTAGGAAGAGAGACTTCCCTCAAACTTTTTGGTAGAGACCCTGACATTGTCAGCCTCCCTTACAACGCTGCTCAGGTCAAATGGCTCTTACAGACTTCAGATGACTGGGCTGTCAATTGTGTCTCGTTTCAGGGAAAGATAGACAACCACTATCCTTCTGATAAGCTTATACAGTTTCTTGAGCACCAGGCAGTGGTCTTCCCTAGAATTACCAAAAACTCTCCCATTCCCCAGGCATCTCTAGTCTTTACAGATGGATCCTCCTCCGGGATTGCAGCCTTTCATCTCGATGGACGGGTTTCTAGAGTCCAAACAGAATTTTCCTCGGCACAGTTGGTGGAGTTGGTTGCAGTTATTCAGGTCTTTAAGGCTCTCCCAGACCGTGCCTTTAACCTGTTTACTGATAGTGCATATGTGGCTCAGTCAGTGCCCCTATTGGAAACTGTTCCTTTTATTAGGCCATCCACCAATGCCTCCCCACTTTTTTCTGAGCTACAGAGGCTAATCCTGGCCAGATCACACCCGTTCTTTGTGGGACACATACGTGCCCACTCTGGCCTCCCTGGACCCCTTAGTGGGGGTAATGACCTTGTCGATAGGGCCACCAGGGACTCTCAAACACCCCTGGTGACGCTGGCCACACTCCCTGATGCCGTCCAGAGGGCACAGGAGGCTCATCGACTCCACCACCTGAATGCCCAGACCCTCCGGCGGCTGTTCTCCATCACCAGAGAGCAAGCACGCCAGGTTGTCCGCCAGTGTCCAGGCTGTCTTACCCTCCTGCCTGAGCCCCATTTGGGGGTGAACCCCCGAGGTCTTACTCCAGGGGATTTGTGGCAAATGGATGTTACCCATTTTGCCCCCTTTGGTAAACTTAAATACATTCATGTCTCCATTGACACCTTCAGTGGCTTTCTCTGTGCTTCACTACAGGCTGGAGAGGCCACCAAACATGTTGTTAATCATTTGATCTCCTGCCTTGCCTATGTAACCTTGCCCAAGGTTCTTAAAACTGACAACGGCCCTGGATACACGAGCACTGCCTTTAAACAGTTTTGTGCTCAGCTCAACATTAAACATATCACAGGCATTCCCTATAACCCTCAGGGACAGGGAATTGTTGAAAGGGCACATCAGTCTCTAAAAAACATGCTCTTAAAGTTGCAACATTCAGGGGGCATTCTCTACCCCCAAAAGGGAAATTGTAAGGTGTTACTAAACCATGCCTTGTTTGTCCTCAATTTCCTAACCCTCGATGAGAGGGGCAGATCTGCTGCAGACAGGTTCTGGCACCCTTCCACAGCGGAGTCCTATGCCAGGGCCTTGTGGAAGGATCCACTTACACATAGGTGGAATGGCCCCGACCCAGTCCTGATCTGGGGGAAGGGACATGCGTGCATCTATGACTCCAAAGAACAGAGTGCACGCTGGCTACCAGACAGACTGATAAAAATAATGGACTCTTCTCCTAAAAATTGTGACCCCCTTCCAGGGAACCCCCCTGAGAACGCCTAAATGTGCTCTCTTGCAGGAGCCCCAAGGATGCTGCTATCCACCTCGCTCCTGGCGACTTGGACCTTGGTTGCTACAGCCATCAACCTGCCTCACAATCCTTATATGGTGTACAACTTCACTTGGGTGATCATCAATCAAGCCGGAGACATGGTCAACTCCAGCTCCTCCCTTGGTACCTCTCCCCATTGGCCCGTCCTCCACATCGACCTTTGTGCTCTGGCTGTGGGGGCTGATCCATATTGGGGGCTGGAAGACCAGGTCTGGCCCCTGGAGGGGGCCCCCAATCTTCCTGAGCGAGACACAACAAAATTCGAACCCTGTCGTTCGGCCCCAGGGCGCTCTACCCTCCACAACTTTCTTAGAAGGGGAATTTATGTTTGCCCTGGTCCCCGTCACCGCCCTCATGGCACAGGCTATCGGTGTGGAGGGGTTGCAGACTTTTTTTGCGCTTCGTGGGGATGTGAAACCACGGGAGACACATACTGGAAGCCTTCATCTTCCTGGGACTATATCACTGTCAACCGCTCTGCCATGCCCGGTAACCCCTACATGCTTTGCCGTGGCTGGTGCAACCCCATATCCATTTTCTTCACCGCATCAGGCCAGTCCCAAGATTGGACAGGCTCGGGGTACACCTGGGGTCTCCGCGCCTACTTTAAGAGCTGGAATCCAGGACTCCTCTTTACCATTAAGCTCCTTAAAGAAATCCCCAACAAACATCAGGCTGCTCTAGGCCCAAATCCTGCCCTGCGGCAGCCCGCTCCTCCTCCCGCTCGACGCCCTACTAGTCCCCTCCTCCTTCCCCATGCCTCAGCTGTCCCTCTGGTCACTCTTTTTCAGCCCACCATTCCCGGGGGACCCCCTAGCTCTGCAGACCTTATTGTCTCTCTGGCCAATGCTTCCCTTGAAGCCATGCGCGTGGCTAATTCTTCTGCTTTTCCTGAGTGTTGGATGTGTTTTGACCCTACCCCACCATTTTATGAAGGCATTGCGACCTTCGCAGACCCCCAGTTTACCAACAACTCCTTAACCCTCCTTCCCCTCCCAAACCCTGAGGGTGGATTGACCCTAGCCTCTATCTCTGGCATGGGCACCTGCCTGCTTGGGCCCAAGATGCTTCCCCCTAGAGATCTTTTCCCTGTTTGCAATCAGACTCTCACTATCAATACAACCTATCTGTATGTGGTTGCGCCTAATAATACCCTCTTTGCCTGCTCAAATGGACTGACCGCTTACATCTCCACCTCCAGATTCCTTTCCCATGATTATTGTGTTGTTGTTACCGTCCTCCCTCAATTTTTTGTTTATGAGCCCGAGTCCTTCCTACGCTTCTTTGAATCCGGGGTCCCACACAGAGACAAGAGAGAGCCTCTGACTGCGCTCACCCTCTCAGTCATCCTGGGTCTGGGTGCAGTCGGGGCAGGAACGGGTATTGCGTCCCTTGTAAGGAATGACCAAAATTTTGCCCACCTCCAGTCTTTAATTGATCAGGACCTTGGTCACCTGAGAGAGGGCATCCAAGACCTCACTGAGTCAGTGGCCTCCCTTTCCGAGGTGGTCCTCCAAAACCGACGAGGACTTGACCTACTCTTTTTGAAGGAGGGGGGATTGTGTGTGGCCCTTAGAGAAGAGTGTTGCTTTTACTCAGATAAGACAGGGTTGGTGAAAAACAGTTTAGAGAAAGTTAAAAAGAGCCTTGAAGAGAGAAAGAGAGCAAGAGAACAACAAGAATCTTGGTACAAAAATTGGTTTTCTACCTCCCCTTGGCTTACTACCCTGCTGCCCACTATATTGGGGCCCCTTGTTGGTATTCTTTTGCTTCTCTCCTTTGGCCCTTGGGCTTTTAATCGCCTCACAAGTTTTGTTAAAAACCAGATAGATTCCACAGTTAAAAGACCAGTTGAAGTCTACTACCATCAGCTAAAAGCAGAGGACGACACCGAGGCTGTTGCCCATGTGGTGGTGACACAACCTGAAGATGAAGATGTGGGGCCCGCGCGCTCCTCCCTTGGCCGGCCTCTTAACTTTCGGGCCCTACAGGGGAGCTCCTGGCTCTCTTGGCTGACCTTCCGTATCCCTAGATAATTGAAGACAGGCGTCTCCACCCCACCCCGTTTAATTGGCTTGCCCCTGCTATTGCTTGAAAGAACCTCCCAATAGCTGCCTCGACAGCTGCATCCCTGCCTTGGCCTAGCTACATCCCAGCCTTGGCCTAACTGCAAGCCTGGCACTAAACAGGACGCGACCTCATAGCCCCTGCACCCTGAGGACTTGCTTCCATTGCACCAGGAGTGGGTATGAGGATCGCAAGGGGACCAGCTCTTGCACCTCACGGGCCTTAGCTGCCATTGCACGTGAGAGAGTGGTCTCCCCTTCTCCTTCATGACCACGAACTTGGTCTTGACAGACAGCCAAGACTGTCTACCAACGGTGCCTCTCAATGGCCTTGCTGCCCTTCTGGGACCGCGAGCTGCCTACGGCCGGGATGCCCTCCCAAATTCTCCCATCCTTGAGTTTCTTCCTCTAAAAGACGCCCTCTTTAGTTTACAGGGAAGGGGGAGATGTCAGAGACCAGGACCCCTAACAGGGACCCCTGCCAGCCTTCCCC
>NW_021625395.1:0-1624 GCF_004785775.1 Grammomys surdaster
ATTTCGTTTTCATGCTGACATCTATGCATCTGGGATTGGGAGTTTTACAGGTCAATTCTGATGTCAGGTTTTGATTTGTTTACTCTGGATTTTAGAAAAGTATGATATCTGTGTGTACTGCCTGGTAGAAAAATTTTTGTGGACCTGTTTCCCTGGCCTTTTCAACTAGTGTATTTCCAGGGAATCCCTACTGGTGTAGGATAATGGTAAGAATTGAGGGAGGGGAGGTTGAAGGAGATCTTTGTGACAATTTGGTGATGGGGTCTAGAGAAAAGAGAGAGAGAGCAGCACTGTTTTGATGCCTAGCTAGTAAAATCTAGGTAGATTGGATCTGGAAGAGTAGAAGAAGAAGAGGTGAAGGTCTGCAATCAACCTACCTGCTTTCCTAGTAGGAGGGGCCTTGGAATTAGTAGGAAGTGCCTGCTGGACTTGGGTGCTGTGATAAAACAACAAGTTGGGGAGGGAGGTTAAAGGTGGGAGATCTGTGGGATCTACAGTAGATAGCGCAGTGAAGGGAAGAAAACTGCAGCCATTGTTCTGTTGAAGATTTGGGGAAGAGTCTCGGGGATTGGGTCTGGAGAAATAGAAGACAATGTGGTGATCTTCTGTCAGCCTACCTGGTTCCTTGACTGAAGTGTCCAGGATAAATCAAAGCTTTAACAAAGGGAGCTGTGAAGGGCAACTGCAGCAAATGTTGTAGACCTAAGCATGAGACTCAGGGACTGAATTTGGGAAAGAGGAGAGGGTGGTTAAAGTCACATTACTTTACCTGTTTCCCTGCCCTGCTAAGCTGGTGTGTCCTAAGGGAACATAAATAAATATTTCACTGTTTCCAAGACTAGATATCAAATATCAGTAATATGACATTCTCAGTGACACAAAGCATTGGTTTTGCCAGTGGTCATGTCTGTTCTACATGTAATTCCCTGGTTAGAAATAAACAGTTTGGAAGTTTAAGATGTTAAGAGCTCAGTTATTACCAACATGTGGCCTGTACTGTACATTGTTGGCACATTGGTATGTGCTGTTTGTACTCACTTAGTAGCTATCACTGTAAGCAGTGTGGCATACAGCCCTACTTAGACCCAAATATGTTTCTCTCCAAGTGTCCTCCAAGGTTCCTTATCTGGAGATGAGCTAGGTCCTCTAATTCTGTGATATAAAGAGATGAAAACAATCGATCAGCTCTAGAACATCATGCCTTTATATATAGCTAAATGGTCTATTCCTAACAATTGTTACTAGTGTTCATTTCATGATATAAAATTACCTAGAATCTAAAAGAGAAGCTGAAAATCTAGACATGGAAAACTCAGGCAAAGAGAAAAGGCCAATCAGGAACACCAGCTGACTGCCTCCGTGGCCTTTCCCACTCATTTACTGCTGGGTGTTTAAAGCACCCAAAGTGGTATTTTACTATCGATCATCTATCTATCTATCTATCTATCTATCTATCTATCTATCTATCTATCTATGTATTCATCTATCTATCTATCTATCATCTATTCTATCACACATGTTGCATATGAATATATCATATATGTTATATATGAAAATATATATCACTTGTTACTTATGCTTTTGTTTTGACTGATTATATACTTGATAAACACAGTCAAAACAA
>NW_021625396.1:0-1648 GCF_004785775.1 Grammomys surdaster
ATTTCGTTTTCATGCTGACATCTATGCATCTGGGATTGGGAGTTTTATAGGTCAATTCTGATGTCAGGTTTTGATTTGTTTACTCTGGATTTTAGAAAAGTATGATATCTGTGTGTACTGCCTGGTAGAAAAATTTTTGTGGACCTGTTTCCCTGGCCTTTTCAACTAGTGTATTTCCAGGGAATGCCTACTGGTGTAGGATAATGGTAAGAATTGAGGGAGGGGAGGTTGAAGGAGATCTTTGTGACAATTTGGTGATGGGGTCTAGAGAAAAGAGAGAGACAGCAGCGCTGTTTTGATGCCTAGCTAGAAAAATCTAGGTAGATTGTATCTGGAAGAGTAGAAGAAGAAGAGGTGAAGGTCTGCAATCAACCTACCTGCTTTCCTAGTAGGAGGGGCCTTGGAATTAGTAGGAGGTGCCTGCTGGACTTGGGTGCTGGATTGTTGATGAAACAACAAGTGGGGGAGGGAGGTTAAAGGTGGGAGATCTATGGGATCTACAGTAGATAGGGCAGTGGGGGGGAAGAAAACTGCAGCCATTGTTCTGTTGAAGATTTGGGGATGAGTCTCGAGAATTGGGTCTGAAGAAATAGAAGACAATGTGGTGATCTTCTGTCAGCCTACCTGGTTCCTTGACTGAAGTGTCCAGGATAAGTCAAAGCTTTAACAACGGGAGCTGTGAGGGGCAGCTGCAGCAAATGTTGCAGACCTAAGCATGAAACTCAGGGACTGAATTTGGGAAAGAGGAGAGAGTGGTTAAAGTCACATTACTTTACCTGTTTCCCTGCCCTGCTGAGCTGGTGTGTCCTAAGGGAACATAAATAAATATTTCACTGTTTCCAAGACTAGATATCAAATATCAGTAATATGACATTCTCAGTGACACAAAGCATTGGTTTTGCCAATGGTCATGTCTGTTCTACATGTAATTGCCTGGTTAGAAATAAACAGTTTGGAAGTTTAAGATGTTAAGAGCTCAGTTATTACCAACATGTGGCCTGTACTGTACATTGTTGGCACATTGGTATGTGCTGTTTGTACTCACTTAGTAGCTATCACTGTAAGCAGTGTGGCATACACCCCTACTTAGACCCAAATATGTTTCTCTCCAAGTGTCCTCCAAGGTTCCTTATCTGGAGATGAGCTAGGTCCTCTAATTCTGTGATATAAAGAGATGAAAACAATCAATCAGCTCTAGAACATCATGCCTTTATAAATAGCTAAATAGTCTATTCCTAGCAATTGTTACTAGTGTTCATTTCATGATATAAAATTACCTAGAATCTAAAAGAGAAGCTGAAAATCTAGACATGGAAAACTCAGGCAAAGAGAAAAGGCCAATCAGGAACACCAGCTGACTGCCTCTGCGGCCTTTCCCACTCATTTACTGCTGGGTGTTTAAAGCACCCAAAGTGGTATTTTACTATCAATCATCCATCTATCTATCTATCTATCTATCTATCCTTCTATCTATCTATCTATCTATCCTTCTATCTATCTATGTATTCATCTATCTATCTATCATCTATTCTATCACACATGTTGCATATGAATATATCATATATGTTATTATATGAAAATATATATCACTTGTTACTTATGCTTTTGTTTTGACTGATTATATACTTGATAAACACAGTCAAAACAA
>NW_021625397.1:0-1878 GCF_004785775.1 Grammomys surdaster
CTAACACGGTCCACCCATGTTTGAAGGACAAACAGGGCCTTATACTTCCCCCTTAAGGCAGCTTAGAGCCTGATGCCTCTGAAGGCACATTTAATGGCATGGCACAGTAAAAGGGACCTTACTAATTCTTTGAAGTTCCTTGTCCTGAAGAGTTTGGGTTAACTCACAGCATAACAACAACCCAACATAAAAATGGTGACTGCCTAGCTTGATTCTGTCCTAGGGAGGTGGGTACTCAAGAATGTTCCTGGAGGCATAACTCATGAGCATCACATTTATTAAAATTCTGTGTAAAACTCCTATGAGACAATCCACTGTGGTGCCCACTTATTTCCTGCCACTATGCAGCCCAGAGGAGAGTAGGATGAGGAATTCCAGGAAGAGCAATTATGTGTGAACCAGACAGGCATAACAGCTTCTATCTCTAGAAAGTTCTAATACCTATCCACAAAAGAGAAACTTGGAAAGGACGACATCACTGACTGGAGTCCCAGATGACTGGAATCTGTTCTGACAGGTGTTCCTTTTGACTCCAGGTTTATACCCACTGGAATACCGGATGGATGGAGTGCCTGTGGGCTTGGGGTCCCCTCTAGCTAGAATCAAAGATGACCGAAGTCCCTACAATTGGTATCCTCACTGACTGTAGGAACCATTCAGCCACACACTAGAAACCCTGCCAACTAAAACTCATTCTCACTAGAGTCACAGGCTGAATGGAGCTGCCTGTTGACTGGACTTCCCACTGACTGGTATTCCTAGTGGATGGCAGGCCCACTGACTGGAATCTTTGTTGACTAGGCTCTGTACTAACTGAGATGCCAATGATTGGACTCTCTGCTGGCTATGAGACAGTTCTACTCTTCTTGGGCAGTTGACTTGCCTCTAAGTTTGGAGTGGACAGACAGTGAAGAGAGACAAAAACAGAGAGTTTTACTTCCAACATGGGAATTTTATTCAGACAACTAAATATATAAATAGAACCCCCAAAATAGAAACATTAAGACTGTCATTGGCAGTAGAATATGAATCAAGAAAGACAGGGAGAGATATAACCATCTCTTATAAATGATATAACCATCATTTAGGAGATCCCCAAAGTCAAGAAAGAATAGTCTTCTGTGTAGGGTAAGTGCTAGAAGCAGCAAGTCTCAGAGGGGAGAAAGGTCCCCTCCACAGGAGCCAGTCCCTCACTGTAGCTGCATGGTAAGTTTTAGTGGAAGGAACAGGAATGTGCTCCCAGCCTGCACTGGAGCATTAAATGTGGGGTGGTCCACTTCTGTAAGATCTTGAGAGCGGCATCAGTCTCCCTCCTTTCTTTTCTCACAAGCAGGCTTATGGATCTGGCTCTGAAGTCTTCATTCTTCCTCTGATGTCCGATATCCTGGGTACTAGGTCATCAGCCAGAAGCCAGGCCACTGAGAGGAAGATTGAAAAGATGTAGATATATCTGCTCATGGTTGGGCTTCTGCATGAACTGGGGTGAGGAAAGGCCAATTGGAAAGAGCCTGTCAAACCCAAAGAAGAGAAAGTCAAAGGCATGGCAAGAGCATGTGGGGTGGTTTCAATCAGGGCCACTACTCTGCTGCTGCTTCTGTGCCTTTCTTCTATGTGGAAGAGGAAGTTGGGAGGTAGGAGTAGGGGACTGTGCAGAGAGTGTTCCTTTTGCTGTTGCTTCTGCTTATCTCCACCTGCTGTTAGCTTCCTGGTCCTCATCACCTAGAATTCCCTGAGAGACTCTCAGATGACAGGAATACTCCCATGGGAAACCCATCACTGTTGTCTACCTCCTTCCTAGCCAAAGGAGCATTTTAGGTCAGGAAAGAGATGCTTGTAGCAGGCAATGTTTCCCATGATTTTCTTTCTGCATCTATGTGT
>NW_021625398.1:0-2002 GCF_004785775.1 Grammomys surdaster
TGACTCCACAGTGTTGTCTATAGGACACCAGGCTCCCATGCATATCTGTGCAGAAATAACTATCTGACAATACCCAAAGTTCCCTCTTAATCTACAAATCGCTAACACGGTCCACCCATGTTTGAAGGACGTACAGGGCCTTATACTTCCTCCTTAAGAAAACTTAGATAAGCCTGATGCCTCTGAAGGCACATTTACTGGCATGGCACAGTAAAAGGGACCTTACTAACTCGTTGAAGTTCCTTGTCCTGAAGACTTTGGGTTAACTCACAGCATAACAACAACCCACCAGAAAAATGGTGACTGCCTAGCTTGATTCTGTCCTAGGGAGGTGGGTGCTCAAGAATGTTCCTGGAGGCATAATTCATGAGCATCACATTTATTAAAATTCTGTGTAAAACTCCTATGAGACAATCCTCTGTGGTGCCCACTTATTTCCTGCCACTATACAACCCAGAGGAGAGTAGGATGAGGAATTGCAGGAAGAGCAATTATGTGTGAACCAGACAGGCATAACAGCTTCTATCTCTAGAAAGTTCTAATACCTGTACACAAAAGAGATGCTGGGAAAGGACATATGACTGACTGGAGTCCCAAATGACTGGAATCTGCTCTCACAGGGATTCCTGATGACTCCAGGTCTATACCCACTGGAGGACCGGAGGAATGGAGTCCCTGTGGGCTTGGGGTCCCCTCTAGCAGGAATCAAAGATGACTGAAGTCCCTACAACTGGTATCCTCACTGACTCTGGGGACCATTCAGCCACACACTAGAATCCCTGCCAACTAAAACTCATTCTCACTAGAGTCACAGGCTGAATGGAGCTGCCTGTTGACTGGACTTCCCACTGACTGGTATTCCTAGTGGATGGCAGGCCCACTGACTGGAATCTTTGTTGACTAGGCTCTGTGCTAACTGAGATGCCAATGATTGGACTCTCTGCTGGCTATGAGACAGTTCTACTCATGTTGGGGAGTTGACTTACCTAAAAGTTGGAGTGGACAGACAGTGAAGAGAGACAAAAACAGGGAGTTTTACTTCCAACGTGGGAATTTTATTAGAACAATTAAATATATAAATAGAACCCCCAAAATAGAAACTTTAACATTCTCATTGGCAGTAGAATATGAATAAGGAAAGACTGGGAGAGATATAGCCATCAGCTCTAGGAGATCCCCAAATTCAAGAAAGAATAGTCCTCTGTGTAGGGTAGGTGTCAGGAGCACCAAGGCTCAGAGGGCAGATAGGTCTCCTCCACAGAGGCCAGTCCCTCACTGCAGCTGCATGGTGAGTTTTAGTGGAAGGAACAGAAATGTGCTCCCAGTCTTCACTGGAGAATTAAATGTGGGGTGGCCCACTTCGGGAGGAGCTTGAGAAGGTAATCAGTTTCCCTCCTTTTTGTTCTCAAAAGCAGGCTTATGGGTCTGCCTCTGAAGTCTTCGTTCTTCCTCTGATGTCAGGTAGCCTAGGTTCTAGGTCATCAGCCAGAAGCAAGGCCATTGAGAAGATGTAGATATATCTGCTGATGGTAGGGCTTCTGCATGCACTGTGTTGAGGAGAGTCTAATTGGAAAGAGCCTGTCAAACCCAAAGAAGAGAAAGTCAAAGGCATGGCAAGAGCATGTGGGGTGGTTTCAATCAGGGCCACTGCTCTGCTGCTGCTTCTGTGCCTTTCTTCTATGTGGAAGAGGAAGTTGGGAGGTAGGAGTAGGGGACTGTACAGAGAGTGTTTTTGTTGTTGTTGTTGCTTCTGCTTATCTCCAGCTGCTGTTAGCTTCCTGGTCCTCATCACCTAGAATTCCCTGAGAGACTTTCAGATGACAGGAATACTCCCACGGGAAACCCATCACTATTATATACCTCTTTCCTAGCCAAAGGAGCCTTATAGGTCAGGAAAGAGATGCTTGTAGCAGGCAATGTTTCCCATGCTATTCTTTCTGCATCTCTGTGTCCACATAAGAAATGACAACATAGTGACCATAGGATCGTGGATCTCAGTGTC
>NW_021625399.1:0-3760 GCF_004785775.1 Grammomys surdaster
CACTGGGGGATTCTAGGCAGGGGCTCTACCACTGAGCCACGCCCCCACCCCTCACTTGGGATTCTAGGCAGGGGCTCTACCACTGAGCCACCCCCACCCCCCAGCACAGTGATGTGGCAGGTGCGCAAGTGCAAATCCTGGACAGCAGATACAGTGGATGAAACTGTTAGCATTGGAAAGATTTGGTAAACAATAAAACCTAATCTGGGTGTAGTGGTGCACCCTGTAATCGTAGAACCTGGGAGGCTGAGGGCAGGAGGATCAGAAGCTCAAGTCCAGGTTAGGCTACATAACAGCCTCTTAAAAGGAAATAACAACAAAACAACAGAAAACCTCAACTCTGAAGCATGACTGTTTAAAGATTTGAAAGTGAATGACAGAAAGGACAAGAAAGCAAAGAAGCAGAGATACAAGACAGAAAGATAGGAGGAAAATCACCAAAGAAAACGACGATGAAACGGGTAAGAGAGAGAAACTAAGACCAGAGGCCAAGAGGGACAAAGCTAGACTCGGTGAGAGTCATGGAAAGTCGGAGTCAGTCTTGGCGTTAGGAATGGCGCGTTCTGAGGAGTGACTCAGCACACAGGGGAGCCAGCTTCTGAGAAAAAGAAAAAAAATGCAGGCGGAGGCCGAAAGTACAAAATAGGTGTTTTAATTGAAAACTGTATAAAAGGGCAAGAAATGTGCCAAGGGACCCAGGACAGGCCCAGGGCACTGGTGGGAGGGGCTGGGCATGATAGGCTGGTGCCATAGAAGGCACCCCTCTGTGTCTGTCCAGCCTAAGTCTGCCTGGCATCCTTGCACACATGCGGGCTAGAGGGAGGCAGCGGTGCTCCGGAAGCTCCCGGTGCTCCGGAAGCTCCCGGTGCTCAGGTATAGTGGGAGATAAGGCGCAGCTGCTCAGGCCCGGGGTCGAGCAGGCGCACAGTGATGTGGCTGGTGCGTGGGTGCAAATCCTGGACGGCAGACACAGCGGAAGGAACCATCAGTGTTGACACAGCGCGCATTGACGCAGAGTGGGGAGGTTGCCTCAGCCTCGTCACACTCGTTGACGTCTGGGGGGAGGGGGGGAGCGGGTAGAAAGACTGTTACTCATGTCCAGGAGTGAGGCCATCTCCCCAGTCTTTTGAGGTAGAGGACCATGGACGTGGGGGCTCTCCTGTGGCATGCAACATATCACTTGCTACCTCCTGGCTGTGTGAGCCTAAGCCGGTGGCACAACATCTCTATACCTTAACTTGCAAGATGGAGGAACTGGAGGGGTGGCTCAGTGGTAAACCACTCACCTAGCATACGTCAAGCCCTGGGTTTCACCAGTAACGCAAATAACATCTGCAGGATTCCTTTCACATCCCCAAACCCTCTGCCACTTACAGGAGCCCGGCTTTCCTGGTACTGTGACCCCATTTTGTTCAGTCAAGTACCACCCCTGAGCAAGAGCATCCCTCTCGGATGGTCTGGCCCCTGTCTGTCATGAAGTTCTTTCTTGGAGGTTCCTGATCACCAGCTGGTCAAACTCGCTTTCATTTTACCCTTCTCTCTCCTCCCCTTCCTCACCGACGCAGGACATGCGGGTGATGTCCAGGCGGTAACCATCGAAACAATCGCAGGTGAACCCTTCCGGAACGCGCACACAGCGGCCATGGGCGCAGCCGTCCAAGATACCACACTCCTCGGCCTCTAGGCCCTCATAGGACTCAGACAAGGCTCCTGCAGAGAACACAGGTAAGCCAGAGACTGGAAATCTCTGCGTTAGGTCGCTTGGTCTTTTTCGGCCTATGGTCCTGGCTTCCCAGGATGGGTGACTCATCCTAACCTGCCTTTCCCACCCCAGACTGCAGGGGGCGCTATGGTAAGATCGCTTACCTTGTTCAGTCCCCCTAGGTTTTGCTATACATTCCGGGCTGGCCTCAAACTTACAGTAATCCTCCTGCCTTTGCCAAGTGTTGGAATTACAGGCGTGAGTCACCAACACTCCTGCTTTCCTAGTGCTCTTTTATATTTTTGACCCTGTAACGCCTTCTACCTTTTCTCTCAGCATCTCTAGTTTTGTGGTTTTGTTTTTGTTTGTTTGTTTGTTGTTGTCTACCTGCTTGGTTTCTCTGGCCGAACTACTCACCTGTATAGCTTCCACGCTCAGAGGATTCCTCAGGCTCTGGGAAGGAGCCACGGGTGTCTCTGGACCTATAAGGCCAACCAGTGCCTCGGCTGGGTGGGTCAGGGGCCTCAGACTCGCTATAGGGGCCACCATCATCCTCAAAGTCCGGCATTTCGAAGGGCGGGGCTCCATAAGGTGCCTCCCGGCGAGCAAAGGGTCCAGGTGGGGGTGGGTAGGGGTCGTAGGGTAACACAGGCGGTGGATACAGATCTGGCCCATAAGGAAGACTCTGGTAAGGCGGGCCTATATCTGGGCCATATTCATAGGGAAGTCCAAAGCCACCTGGGCGCGGCGGGCCATAGGCAGGTGGGCGCAGCACGTTGCAAAGGGCCTCAAAGTCATCTGCAAACAGGAACCAAGATATACCACAGTCAGGACCACTCATGGACCCGTCCCCGGGCAGCAGAGGAGATTGATGAGGCTTAGGGGAGGGCTGGAGAGAGGGTGGAGCTGGGAAGGAAGGATCTGGGCATTTGCAAGCACAACTGACAGTTCCCAACCGATTCTGGGATTCTGAGATAGTAGGATCCAGGGTCCTCAGACTGCAGCTACGAACCAGTTTAAGGTAATGGAATTTGGGAGACCCACTGGGAGCTAGGGCTAGGAACCTGAAGAAATGAGGTGAAGATGTTTTGTGTCTGGTTGAACACTGAGACTTATGGGTTCAAAGGTGTCTGGGAAGAGCTTGAATCTCTGGGATCTGAGGAAATCAAGACTGGGGTTTGGCTCTTGTTCATACAGAGCTAAAAGGGGGGGATCAGAGATCTTTGGGGATGTGTTGGAATCTTGGTACTGGTGTGTAGGGGGGCCAAGGCAATGAGTGTTAGCAGCTGTTTGTGCTATTACCAGAGTCTAGAGGACAGGCTAGTGCATGTGGGCAACTGCTGTTGGGATCTAGGGCCCCAGAGTTTAGAGTGGGGTGTCACACAGATTGTGTCTTATGGGTCTAGAAACCAGGAATTTAATTAAGATAAGAGACCTCAGAGCTGATGGGACGGGACCTATGGGAGCTGCCGCTTCAGGCCTGGAGATTTCAGTTGCTGACAGAAGTCTGTAGAATTGTGACCAAGATTTTGGGATAGGTTGTGACACATGCAAGGATGCCAAGAGGTCCTTTGGGGACAGTCTAGGGCTGTACAGTACCTGAGTCCTGGGCAGGACAGAGAGCACAGTCCATACCCCAGGCTTCACCATAGAGACAGCAGCACTCTGTGTAGGTGGCCTGCCGGTCTAGTCGTGGGCGACTGCAGACGAGGTCAGGCCCCACTTCCTGCCAGCATACTCCCAGATTGTCATCTATAGGCAATGACAGGATGCATCAGGGCACCTGGGCCCTCTCACACAGGCCCAACTCCAGTCTCAAGAGGGTTCTGTGAAACGGGGCAGTCATTTCTTTTCCCTGGGTATTAGTTTAGGTTTTTTTTTTTGGTTGGGGGGCGGGTGTCAGGCTGGCCCAAAACTTGTGGTCCTCCTTCATCGGTCTTTTGTGTAGCACAGATGTGTTTAAATGAAGTCTCAAAGTTTAGAGTGTTTTGTTTGTTTGTTTGTTTGTTTGTTTGTGGGAAGAGAAAATAGGTAAAAAGATTTGGGGGCCAAGGACCA